>NW_019211456.1:26310721-26371529 GCF_002443255.2 Varroa destructor | reverse complement strand
ATATAGTAAAAGGAGCAAAATCGTAAAATGATACGACATACGATCAGTCGGCAAGTGAAGTAATGGAAATTCACACCATATAGAAACGGGGCAGCTTACCTATGACAACTTAATTTTGACTTAGCTTTTTTAGAACACATTTTTTGATGAAGTGATTTCAATTAGTTTGTATGGATGACAAACGAATGCCGCCGCGAAACGGCGGAGATGGAAATTGTACATCCTATTAATGGAAGCTTCGGCAAGATGAGAAGTTAGGTCATCGTACAAAGGGAGCAAGGGCTAATTGAAATAACGCTGTGAATCTTCTGCAATAAACGGAATTAAGCAACGATTGATAAGTAAAAAAAAGGGATTTTTGGGTTTCGTATGAAAAAATATTCCTGGAAACTCGACGGTCCACCAGCATGGCTAAAATTTTAGAAAAATAAACATTTTTGAGAGGTCTTACTGCATAGAGCTAGTTCCTTCTGGTAAAGTGAACCAAAAGGACAAATCAGTCTATGATCATTCACCATTTGAATCAATCCATTACGACAGATCATGTCTGTAACCATACATTCAACCGACATTATCAGATTCTAAACGATGGAAGCCTGAGACAGCATCATGTCCAGAAATGATTTGAAAGTGCGCGCCGAAACAGCTAAAAGTTTGGTTCGTTTCGAAACAAGCATCAAAGACAACGCGGATATGAAAAGCCCAACGATTACAAGCGATCTTAATTAACAAGATAAGCTAAAACCTTTAAGATATGTGTAAATATGCCTATGCTTAGATTCCGTGCTAAAAGTACTATAGAAGAGAGCAATCGAACGGAACATAACTGGCAGTTTCAACACGGAACCGTCATCGTATTATTACAGTTTCTTAAAGACGCATACGAGCGATAATGAACGATACGAAATGAACACTGAACTCAGATAAACAAGTAGAGAAAACGATATCACTAAATATAACAGTAATACAGCCGTGCGTCTTGAACGATTTTGTTAGGAATGTGAGTGCCGATGTTTACATGTTTACTTCAGTTAACTATATTCTACTGCAGAGCAAAATACGTTGCTTTTTATGCGTACGTATAGTTTTTTTTTTTTTTTTTTAAATATTTTTTGTGTAATTTCTATTCCACGAATATTATTAGCGTTGCCCTTCGGGAAAAATCCTTTCTGAAAGTTCTTGGCGTATTAGGTAATATTTTAAACGTCACGCGTAATCTAAATCCAAAGGACCTTATGACGATTCTTAACAGGTCTCTTAACCACATCTTGATGATCTTGACAACAATACACGCGAGCTTGAGCCCAGCGTGTGCTTCCTTGTGGGCAGACATAGAAGCTTACAGTTATGCGGTATACTAAAAAAAGTTTAATCAGCTCACCGCAATATCAAATCCACAGTCAGGATAAGAAGCCGGAGATGAAAGATGTGGATTGTATTTAATATCCATTGCATTATGTGCTCACGCTGATGACACGTTCCTCGAAATATTTACGCCTTGCAACATATGACAAACATGGATCTCTATTCATTCTATTTTTCCCTTTGCGTTACAGGTAGATTCTTGATCTGTTGGGATCTAGAGGAATATAGGTGGCGGCATTTTCATTGAAGGATCCTTCGGTGGAAGGGGTCCACCAATGATGGCAGCTGCAAGTCGTATCTAACTACCAAAGAGTTCAGAATCTTCACATAGATTATGATGGTCACAACTGTATCAGAAAGAGTGTGAATAATCTCGAATGCAGGACGTTTGTTATTACCAGTGATGTAATAAATACAAACTGATCAGGCCAGCAAGCCCCAAGCAAGTAAGGTGTCAGGAAGAAAAACTCTTTAATTTTCAAAAGTCCTTTAACGAAAGGGCGCCACATTACAGTCAGAAAAATTACTTGTGTAAGCTAACGGATGCTTATGTAAGCTGGATATTTAGTTCAATTTAGACATTTATCGGAATTTGCTAAATCGGAATTTATTTGTTACACGTTTTTTGGATCGAGTGGTCGATCTATCAATCAGCCGCGTTTCTTTCCCGTCATGTCGCTTGCCGAAATGAACATTTAAGAATGAATTTGCTGTTGCCTTACGTAAACCGTCAGCGCAGTAAGCATTGTATTAATTGATGAATTTTTGTCATAGGGTCTATCTTTGAATATTGTCTTTTTAATCGCTTCTAGGGTGAGTATTTTGGAGATTTGTGACAATCGTCTCAAATAGTCATATATGGCTATATTTAATGCTAACGATTAAATTAAAAAATGGTGTAAACTTTTGATATCTAGCTCTTCAAATCTTCTAGTGTTTGCTGCTATTTTATTCACTTACGTATACATTAGTCGATATATATTGTGTGGCCGGTGCAGGTAATCGTCTATTTCCGCATACGAAATTATAGCTATAATTGCGAAATTATCCTAATTCCCCTGTGGTTGCCAGCCGTGTTCTACTACTAGTAATGATAATAATAATGTCTCGAATATGCTAATGTTTAAATATTTTACTTGTCTATTCATAAGGTGCTGGCTTTTTCAACGGTTATGAAGACCCAATGACGGTCCTTGATTGTAATGTAGGGTAACTTCAGTTTTCTTTTCCCACATCCAAAGCACTTGAGTCTACTGGAACGGGCCCACAACGGTAGCTATATCTGAAAAGCGGACAAACATAACCGTTGGCAACTAGGCTGGGCTGAAGCCCTGTGACGACGGGACTGAACAAAGAAAGCTGGCCAGCTGAAGAACGTTGTATGAACTAGACAAAGAACGCAATGTGTAGAAATAAAACGTAGTGAGAAGAGATAATCATGCAGTATGTGTTATTTGTTACACGTTTTTAGGGGAAATCTTGTTCTAAATCTGAAAGCCATATTTAAGGAGAGTATAGACTGATGTCGGCCTATGAAGATGATCGTCTTTCACGAAATATGTAGATTTTAGTAGATGTATGATGGTTTTTTTTAATAAGCATAAAGAGAAAAACGATCACGTTAATTCTCTCTAATGTATTTCTGATAAATCCGAGTTTGCAATATAACCGAAGAGTTATTTGGCCAGTTCGGTCAAGTACTTCGAGATGTGATGCGCATGTGAGGTCATCATGTAGGGTACTCAACGGCGCTGTTCTAAAGATGATTGTCTAACACGTTAGATTCTAGGCACCGGATAGCGAATTACCAAATTCCTACCGAGTTCATGATTTACCACTTCCCATCGTGGATACTCTTCAAGGGTAATTTTTGCTTGGAGGAGAGTAAATAAATGAGATTTGTATTAGCAACGTGGCAAGCGCAACGTAGGACCAGTGTCATAGGTACCAGATCTGGTATGACAGAATAATCTGAGGTAGTAAAAGGTGTTCAACCGAATCCGAATATTTTATTTAAAAAAAAAAAACAGGTAAGTAAGTGACGTGAAGAAAATCTAAATAAGCTGGCCATTAAGCTTGTGTATCAAATTCACACGACTGCCTGCAGAAATCATATAATTCAATAATATATAATATAATAATGGGTTTCTTAATCAAACATTACCTCACGATGAGGCAGTCTTTTACAGGAGAAGTTTACTGGCTTTCAACATATTGGTAACGCAATTTGCCGAACTAAGCGATCCGTTTAGGCTAAATATCGCAGAGCTAATTAATGACAATTTTTTGCTTTTGATGACAGATGCTTGTGTTATAAAGTTATTAAAAGATACAAATTATTATAAAGTATTTAAAAGGCAGCTGTTTCAGTTATAATCAACTGTTAGCTGGTATATAATATTATATTTTGTAAGTTGTATTTAGTGGACGGGAAGTTATTTTCGACAGGAAACTCTTTGAAACCAATCAAGTTATCAATCACAGTTTGTCGTTAACGTGCAGCAGATATCTGTGCAATCGTCGACTTCAACCTGCATGAGAGCAAGAACGGAAAGAGTCAATATGAATAGAAAATTGTTTCAAACAGTTAGGGTAGCAGTGTTGGCCTTTTAGGCTCCCGTGTTTAGGTAACGAAATTCAATTAGCAAATCGATACATGCATTCAAACTGATACTACAGACTATAGAATATGGCTCGTATTGCCATCTAAATTTATCGAGATTCGCTCCTTTTTGGAATCTGGTGTTAAAATCAATGTTTGGAAGTAAAGTTAACTCAGAGTCAACTGCGAAATAATACGCACAAAGCTGTTAATTTATCGATCGTTTCTTTTTCGTCAAGTACTGTTTGCTCATTTCTTATAACTATTACACAAACTTCCGAAGGGAGTAATACGACAACGAAAAGCACTACGACGTATAATTTGAGTTAAAACCTAGTCGCTCAACGTTCTTCGATGCGTTTCTGAGTAAGCTCATTGCTCATCGCTCGCAACCAGTGGGCTCAATCATAGAACGTCGCGATTGTTGCTCCGACATTTTTTCCATTGTAATTGCGTTCTTATCACCACCAACGATCAAATCGTTAACAATGTATCACAGTAACTCTACGCACGTGTCACCCTGTCCCGGTCACTTTCATATAGTAATTGTACGGCCGATGTCTGACTGATGGTCAGCTAGTTACGTTTCGTCGACAGAAGCGACCAGATGTGAATGGAGAGAACCGCATAGATGGGAGAAAGGTGACGAGAAAGAAGAAAACAAAATTGGCAATTACACCTCCGCCTCCGGTAGATATTTTTGGTGTTCGATCCAGATAATTGTGTTCTAGTAACGTTGGCTGCCAGTAAACGACGCAACGAGCGCGGCTTCATAGCCCTGCTAGATGGAATAGATCGCAAACACTTTTCCTCTTATCTTGTTCGTGAAGGTCCGTCGTCGTTGCTACGTCAGCTTTGAACGGTTCAATTAAGCCGTTTCAGCTTCCGCTGTCGCCTTGGGGAACAGGTCGTTGCATTGAGGAAATGCGTTCAAACCACTTCTTCCCCGATAGGAGTCGCCGCCAAAGCAGCCGTTGTTTCTGTCGTGTATCGCTTCTGGGGAAAGTTGATCAACAAAATGGACAAAGCCTAGAAGATACATCCGCCAGCATAGCCTAGTTGTTCTGTGCGCGTTTTCGTATGTGAACGCAAATATACGGAACACGTAAGCAGGATAAACGCGTACATGCAAAAATTCATATAGTCGTTTATATATATGAATGTATACAGCAAGCCAAGGATCAAAGTCACCTGCGTATGGAGTCAGCTGCGCAGTTATTTTGGCATGGCTGCAAGGATGCTGGAAAACGCTTTGAGCCTTGACCTCTTCGTTCTCTTGCCTCAATATTGTTTATTAAACTAGGAGATCTTATTCATTTCTAGAGGACGCTTACTTTTAAAATCAAAATTTAATCATTAGTGTAGCGTTCAGCGTTGGTGTTAACAAACCTTGATATAGGTACTGCAGTAGACAAGCGGAGCAATCGCTTGAATGACTTTCAAACATTTTTAAACTTCGAGATACTACTGCCACTTCATTTTTTTTCGTATTTATTTTTCGTATATATCGTCAGTATTTTCGAATGCTTAAAGCAGGTGCCTGCGAACGATTTTTCAGGTTAACTTAAAATCACTAAGCGGTCACTTAATCGTAAGTTCGCTTTTATTTTCGTTACTATTAAATCACATGTTTTGCCATTAGTTCAAAGTCACCAACTGCCACTTAGTAGATTGCTCACTCAGCAACGTAGAAGAAACAGGTAAGGTATCAACATAGCAATAAACGTGACTTTTTATGAGTGGACATTGAAATTAAGAAGAAGAAAATAATATGAGACGACGATGTAAAGCTAAAGTTGTTAATCTGTTCCACTAATAAGGAGATCGTCTGTAGGCTACTTACAAGATTCAGACTAAGAGATTGCTCTTCGCCATTTCCTTTCTTTACATACGTGCGTCTTCTAAGCGTTCCATCCTTCGAAAAACTGTAATGATTAAAACTTCGAACATTGTGCCTCCGATGTTGCCGAAACAAGGAAGAAATCGGATCACTCGTCCTCTTCGAATGCTGGCTGATACATTGATGCTATCGCAACAGCTGCCGCTGATGAGTAATTGAAAATTGGCTTCAGTTCAGACGACATTCGACTATCCTCCCCCGGCCTGTCGCTGTCGCGCACGATTTGGCAAACCACTCTTCTCCTCCTTTGATTTCTGCAGTTTTTTTACCTTTGCGGTGCCATCGTAAGCGCGGAAGTTGGCAGCCGCCGTCGACGGCAACGCTGGCATTGGTGACGCTAGACGTCTTGCTTCTGTCCATTCCGTTAGTTCATCTGTTGCGAAGCTTTTTTCCGGCTTGTCTCTGTCGGCCATCTTGCCTTTTAAAAGTTTTCCCCGGAGGAGTTTACATGAAATTTCTTCATTGGTAACAACTAACGGAAACGCGTTTGACAAGAGCTAGCCGAAACGTCGCCGCCGCCGCCGAATGGGCTGTTTAATATCCACTGTTTTTAATAGTAATATTATAGGTGTATATAGGATGTATATAGTGTTGATGAATTTTTCCGCTTGTTTTGGAACGTCTTTTCGATTTTGGGCAGTACTTGTAATGTATTGTATGACATTCTGATCATGCATAGCGCTACGTGCAAACTAAAATAGTCGTTGGTGCAAGTCGTTGGTTTTGTAATAGCGGAAAACAAAGAGTTTTCCATCAACCACAAGCAAGTTTGCCTTTATGGTTAATTACAGTATATTACAGTATATTTATAAGTACTCCTAACTGGTGACTAATAGAAGTTGTTCTCTCTGCGTGCTCGAAAATTCTATTTAGTATAATCAAATGTGAAAGGATCTCCGGTTAAAAAGCTAACGGAAAAACATTAGCATTAATTGTTAATCTAGTTGAAAGACATGTTGTTTCCGGCCTTTGTGTTCCCTGAGCATTCCTGAAGCCTATGAGATATTATCAGAAATTTAACATTAGTAGTCAGATAAAGTATTCGTATTCGCACATTAGATGCAAGCTATACAGATCGAATCAGGTAAACGCTTTCATAGAGATTAGGCCATCTACCGAAAACGTGACAGCTCCTATTCGTTTCAAATGATAACTATTTACCTCTGACTAAGGCGTAATTGTGGTTTATAAAAGTTAAGGCTTTAGGCAACGCTTCCTGTTCTGCATGAAGTTATTAGGTCCATCCATTAGCTTACATATAATGGTACCATAAGGGTTTATCGGTAAACTATGTATATAGCACAATTAAGGAGCTGAAATACATTGTGGGCAATAGGTGCACGTTTTGAATTAATATTGCAGGCCTTGAACTAGATGTCTTTAGAAACTAAACATTGCAAAATGCAATTGAAAATTAATTAAAAACACATCGTTATGATTTAAACGCCATGTTTAAAATAAAGTCATGTTAAAAAGGTAATATTTAAACGGAATGGTTGAGACTATTTTTTATTGTATGTGCCTGAAGCGAACTGAGCTCTTTATAGAAATAGAAAATATAAACGATTTGCAATAAGCGCTATGGCAGATTTTGTATAGATCCCACTTTTTAAGGGCAGATACACCGTTATTCAAACTATATGGCATGTGGAACTGCTGGACCAATTTAAAGGAACGTTATATGATAATCTTTAGACTTTGGCTGGAAACTTCGAGTACACAACGATTCAGTTAATCTTCGGTCGAAATATGAAATTTGTTCAAGCATTAATATTTGTAGGGTGACTATTTATTTTATCTAGTCAATACCAAATAATAATCTAGCGCACACTTCGTTCTTGTCTCAACTGATAGGGGTAGTGTGGCTCCGATGGTTCAGAACGCTGCGGCGTCTCCGTTTTCTCTTGACGGTCCTAACGATGGCTACAGCGCGGACGGTCATTCTGTCGGGTCTGGGTTGGGTTTGGTTCGATTTCTTCAAACGTCTGCTCCTCTCTGTACGACGACCACTCCTCACCGTCGTCGATAAATTCGCGCGCCGACCGTTTTCCCGTTGTTATATAAAGCGTCGCTAGCTCACGGTTCCGATCGCCCAGTCACCAAAAGTAGACTCCCAATGCAACATTATAACCTAATGGCGCATTGTTATTTCGCACAACTTTGCACGTTTTAGCCACATAGCACAACGCGAGACAGCGTTTCCTGAAACAGGCTGCCGTATAAGGAGACGTTATCGTATTTCGTTCGTTCTGCGATATAGGACAGTGCCACCTCAGCGATTAAACAGGGCTCCGATCTGCGTGAAGCCTAAGTCGATAGTAAAAGGCAGAAGGCAATATGAAGCCACTTGTACTACGAACCCATGTGGTTGCCATAGCAATCTTTTTGCCATTGGGAACGTTTGCGGACGAACTGTTACAACCAGCCGTAGGAAGCGCTAGGACACCAGCCAAGGAAGGTAAGCTGCTGAAACAAAGTGTTGGCAACGGCGTCATTAGTCTTTTTTTTTTATCGCAGCAACACTCTAAGTGGCTCTGCTCCTATTGCCCAATTCACACATATACCGTGACGCTTCTTTTTTCATTGACTCAAACTGGAGCTATTCAAGTGTAGAATTTCCATGTAAGAAAGCAGAACTTTACACAAAATGGAAATAATTTGGTAGCACATAATTACATTTAATGAGATTACAACTTGTTCTACTAATAGCTAAATTACGCACAGAGTTGGGGATCATTAGTGCCAGTCAATAAAATGCAAATAAGCCAAAAAAGCCAATTATATTGTATTCTAAGAGAATCGTGTTAAAAGAAAATATCCTCTTTTATTTGGTCCAATAAACGAGATTCCTTCGAGAGACTAAAATTTACCGCTAATGAGAATCCTGTTTCGTATAGCGGAGTGCGTGGCAAACATGACCCGCCTACTGGAGATCTTCAAAGAGGAATTTCCACGACAGGTAATTACACATTAATGAAAACACACATTATTTCCCATGGCTTGTCTTGATGGATTTCTTATTATGCGTATTTTTGCGTATAAACACAGAAACCTGTATTTTTTTATAGTTAGAATACCTAACATTTATAAGTCATATATATAATCTAGCTTAAGACAAGTAAGTCAAAGACGAATTAGCTGAATTTGTAATCTTATTTTCTGTTCATAGGTCCCTGATGTGATTGACATTAAGGGCACCGGCCGTAAGCCCGGTAAAAGTGCCATGTTGCTCACAGGATTCCAGGACGCCCAACTCGTCACACCACAGAAACTCGTGAGTGAGGCTTTGTATAAAATCTCTGATTCTTGCTCGCTTTGAAGTGAACACCGTAATACATGGCGTCTTTAAGAATATCACATGTGGCAACTTATAGCAAATTAAACCACTTCAATTAGTTTACATTGTGAACATGCTTCAATCAGAATAGATCATAAAATGTTTTGAAGGTGTATATTGCTTTGGTCGCATAATTGCATAAATTCGGACGTAAACTTACATGCTCCCAAACATTCTACCGCGTTTTAACACAGGAGTGTAGCAACGAGACAACAGTCTCTTTCGTGGTGCCGATTGAAGGTCGTGCTGCCGTCTACCTTGGACCTGCTGTCCGGCCTGACGTTGCCCGAACCTACTTCAAGGTGACCAATCGAACTTACTATAGCAAGTATGTTTTTATCAGGTCTCTTTTCAAAACAAAAACAGGTTCGACGGTGCATTCGGTATGCAAGCGTTGACTGAGCAACGCTCAAAGAAAAACCTATAACTCCCGCGCGTATTTTTCAGGCAACAGTCAAGTTAGCGGGTACGTTCAACTTATTGAAGGGGCCATCGCTCGAAAAAATTGAGGTGACAAAGACGGCTCTTGACACTGTACAACTACTTGACTCGGCAAGCAGCGGCGTCAGGGACATTAATCAGGTAAAGCTAAGCTATATTACATACATTTAAAAATAGACTTATTGTATAACACTCTGTTTTTGTTAAAGTATTGTGATTATAAATTATGTACGCCTCTTTTTGTTCTCACAGCCCGCTCAACAGTTCGTCGCTCGAGTATGCTCGACATTGCTCAAGCGTGCTTTAGCGAAGGAGGTACCTGCGATCACCAAGAGCGGCATCGCGAAATCCTTAGCTGATTTGCAGCAGACGTTTATCAATTCATCGGTTGCTGCATTAGAGAAGCGAGGTGTGCAGATCTATAAGCTTCTCGAGAGTATGCTGAAAACCAACAAAGAGTCCTCGACAGCTAGCAAAGGCTCCGCCAAGGTAGCGATATTTAGAACTGTGTCAGACGATATCGGGCAGCAGAAAAGTTGAGAGGTATGACCTGATAAGGACGCACTGTCTAAAATGGTTTCATATCAAACTACTACCATACTTTTTCAGACGATAATGCTCTTAAGAAAAGTAATTAGCCGTCAGTGCTTGTTTCGTATAGGGACTGCCTGCTAGAGAGCCGACACTGACAAAGCAAAGATAGTTTTTATGAAAGATTCTGCCACCCATTGCAAACTGTAGCCATTTTTATAGCTAGGGTAGGTGAATAAATCTTAAAAATCGACTAACGATTATCATTATTATTATTACTCTAATTTAACGAACGATCACTCTAACAATATTTTTTTAAAAAATTAATTCAAGGATAAGGCGGAAGCCGATAGGCCGATCACTACCCAGGATCTGATCACTCGAAGGAGAACGGCTACGCCTTAGAAATCAAAAAGTCGTCAGCGGTATGGAATAGTAGTTATCTCTGTCGGTCGACGTTTGTTTCGGTGACCAGGCCATATCCTCGAGTGCAAGGGAATCGCATCGAATACAAGAACTCATTTTGTAAAACGCTGTTTTCAAAGACAACCAAAAATTGTCTTACTGGTGTTAAAATGACTTTGGTGTTTGGCCGATTATCAGACAATTTGTTCGACCTGTTCATATGATTAAGACCTTTGTAATACAGGCCAATTGTATTCAAAGCAGAGCCCTATTTTTTGGCGGACTCTTTTTATCCGAACCAATCAATCGGAATGAGAATTTTTGATGGGTAGAGCGAGTTCTAGCATTTAGCTAGGCGTAGATTAAGTGCTATTTAAATTCTGATATATGCCTGTATTGGAGAATACACTATTTATTCTGGAAGAACATAGAATGTTGTTGTTTTTTTATTCCAAGTTATTCCAAATATGTATAAAAAAGCCTTACTTTTTAATGCTGGTACCATCAACCAATCCGTATCCATTGTTCACTACTCGTGTTTACGCCACAGTATGAGATACAAAAGAGAAGCTGATCGGCTAGCGAGCATATTATTTATTAAAAACTAAAAGTGCGAAACGTTCAAGCAAAAATACCATTTTCGAGAAAACAAACTGAAAAGCCATGTTTTGTCCAATTAGCACCAAGCATTATGGAATTAGAGAATTTTCCTAAACTGATTTTAATACAAGCTGGTTTTCGACTAGCAGCCGAGAAGTTCCTGTATAATCGTGTATATCTAAATGTCCTCATTAGTTTTATTGGAGAGAAGGTTGTAACTAGAAACGAGTACCAACCGAACACAAGAATCAAAACTATGCACAAATGGTTGGCTTATACGTTGAAAGTCGAAAGCTATTTAGTATTTCTTTTAATCAGATCCTCCATATGCCTTAATATTCGACACCAACTGAACGATATCTCGATTCCAATTACTCCCTTTCTAACATAAAGGAATGAAATTTAGTTCACAAAAATAGCTTCTTTTTATTTGCATTGTGATACCATTGTCTCCATTAGACTTCTCCAAAGTTGTTAGTAATTCGATTAACAAACTGTCGTAACTTTCTATTACATTTCAGTACATTCCAACCTTATTATTACATTCTCGTTAGAATCTAGCCAGAGTCGTAGCTGTAACGTAATTTGAAAAGATCCATAATTATCATAAATATTGCCCTTGAAAATAGTTCGCCTACATAATCTCAATCTATTAATAATTCAGCCAAACTCTGAACACGTCTTCGACATAAAATGTAACACTAAATAGCTTTACTGCACCTGTTTCTATTTCACGAATCAAACATTGATAGAATGCTGCTATTAGCAAAGGTAAACAGATCATCTTATAGGTAAAAGCAATTATACAAAGGTCAATTTCGTATGATTCACTGGGATATTTATGACTCATTTAAAATATTTATCTAATTGCAACGTCCTTTAACAATGCACATCATAGAAACAAACTCAAAACAACTTATTTTAAATTTAACTTTAGTCAAATTCTACATACCTCAGTTAATTTCTACAATAGTCCAACATTTGAGCGATAGTCGTACAGTACGGTTTCAGTATCCGTCTACATAGATATAGTCTTCATTTTCCTCTAAATAATAAGAATGATCATCGATTTCATCATCATTATATAACTTGTTAGTCTAGTTAACCACAACGCAGCAAATAGATAAAATATCACGTTTTACAATGGGCGGATGTAAAACTATAGATAAAGTTTAATTCGTCCACGGTTAGTATAATGATCAATCTATAATTTCTGTCAAGCATAAATCAGCTATACGTCACACTGATTTCGTCAGTATTGCCATCGATGACTCTTCACAGAAATTAGTAGATATTCTTTAATGTGTACATATATGCGATAGCGGAGCGGATTACTAACCGATTCGTGAAATTGAATCAAGTTTGACTTAAGCATACTTCCGATAAATTAGGATACTAACAGAGAGTAAGATGTAGGAAATTCTATAACTTGTAGCTTCTGTTGGATCAGATAATAATGGTAATAAGAATAATATTGGGTTTACTTTTGCAAAGTCATTGCTTCGCAGGGTCTGTATATCTTGCACCGTACAGGAACGCGCTCTGTATTCGTGTTCATGCATCGAGATACACGCATTCACAATAAATGTGTCTACTTATAGTTAACAAACTGGCATCTCTCTAACATACTTTGCTTGGCCTTCGCTAGGAAGGTGCGGTTAATGGCGTCGTACCATATTCAACAGTACAAACTTGGCAAATACTTATTGCAGCTTGCCTTCCATATGCTAACAGATACGCTCGTTGACATTTTCGGTTGCGATTATCACTCCGAACGCGTCTCGCTCGTGCAGTACAAGCGGACAAGGGCATCGCTTCCACTGTGCGCTTGCTGTTGCCTAGCGATGACGTTAGTTATTAGATATCATTTGCTTTCCCGTTGTAGACAATGTTCCTTGCCATGCTAACTGTCTCTACCGGTCGACAAAGAGTAAGAGATCGTCCCGAACATCCGGACAAGAAAACAGATTGTCCTTCAATTTCCACATAACAACAACAGGAAAAGATAGAGGGAACAAAATCTAAGTGATCGGCGCCGATTTCGTGGCCCGAAACAACTTCAGCGTCATGCAAATGGCGTATAAATCGGCACCCAACGATATCGTTCGTCTTGATAATAGGCCATTATCTTGCCTTCGTTTATGCCGATTTCTTGGCATTGTCCTTAGAAACTGCGCAATTCGTCGCCTCCCAGTAGTATAACACCTGTAGCAAAAAATGCGTAGCATAAGAAAAGCGTGCTTCACGTAATGTTCTAAAATACACGCCTGTTTCATCGAGAAAGGGTCGCAGTTGGTACAAACACTATTAACGACTGTATTATACGGAATTGTTACTACATAGAACATGTTCAATAGTTTTATCATCACATATATTCAAATATAAGCACACCATACCTGAACAACGAGAATTGCATTTGCTACGCTGGCCAAACTGTAGGACAGAGTCATGGCGATGTCGCCGGTTTCTGCGAGAGTAGTAAAGATTCTTGCCAGACATCCGATAAATAGGAGGGACTGCGTTACCAGTGACAGCTGACCTGTGTGTCCCGCTTTATAGTTGTCAAACGCTTGCCATAGCTACAATAAAAGTAAATCGAACCATTTTATACTACGTTCACACGTAAGAATAATCGTTTACTAACGCAATGTAACCAAAAATATGAAAGGGTAATAATCCACGGGTGAATGTGAGCTAGCCGCATAGCTGGACGAACAATTATCGAAACTAGACCATCCTAAAAAATATAAAATAATGCAATTTCTATTAATTTATAGTAATTAAAATGATGTTTTTCATTATTTAACCGATTATTCTCGAATATCATTACACGATCGGTGAATTTAAATTTAGTAGGAATTAGGTACACTATGCTTTGCCGAATATCAGCGTTAACCTCACGATCGAACCTACCCTTCCCGCGATGACGATCGGCGCTGACAGCAGTTGGCCCCAAAGAAGTGTTGACGAGGGAGCCAATCGGTAAATAAACAGACTACTGCAGAGTGCCGCATAAGCGACGATGAACGTTGCTGCTAAGACTCCACGGCCAGAGTAGTGAAGTGCTAAACAAAGAATCAGTATGGTTTCCGCCATCAGGAACGCGCCCTCTCCGTACGCACTACATAACGACAGACACATTGGTAAAAAAAGCACAATTATTAGAAACTCAATGAGTTAGAATATCAAGCTTTTATTGATGAATGTGTTCCCACAGTCAATGCGTAGGGCTCTATGTATTGTAAAAGCTGGTTGCTAACTGACAACATGCGAAGGCGACCCTTGACAACCATCGTATAGAGCCATTCTAATCTGCTAATTATAGAAAATCAAGAGAAAACACTAATAAAATACTAGAATGTCTTACAACCCTTGTGATTGTATACGGCAGTTAATTCTTTGCAGCATAATGAGGAAAAAAGTAACCGAAGAGCAAGTAAACAAGCTCATTGTTTCTCTGTAAACTAATATAACAACTGGTGTCTACCAAGATGGCCTTGTAAAAACTGCAATCCCTTTGAAGTTTAGATGTATTTAGACAAACGTATAAATAATCGATCTAATTTACTACATACGCATCTAACGACGCATACTTGAAAACGGCCATGCCGTTATGTTTTTATTTGTACTACGAGATGATCATTCGATCAATTTGGCTCACTTATCTAGAGAACGGTAAGAATTACAAAATGGATGTATAACAATATGATTTCTCAGTAGGCTCAACGAGCACATTGTGGTGCATTCTTAAGTACTCTGTCGAGATCTCAACACAAAATTTAGTTTTCCACAAGCAAGTTCGAAGTTCACTGCATTCGACAGGATTCTAAAGCCACTGTCAGCGTTTTTTTGGGTTTATTCGAAACTTTTGACCAGTCTTTGGTCATCATTGTCCCAAAATCAATTCCTCTCGCTATGGCAACATTAAGTAAATCTGTCATCTTAATCCAAAAGCAACGCTTGCGTAAAAAATATTTTTTTGCATTTCAACCATTATGCATGTGCCGAACAATTACGTTACAATAATTTCTGATAAAACATATTGAAATCTTCGAAAATATTAAACAGTCCAAAAATTTCAAATAATACCACTTTTTTTTCAATATTTTCTTAGAACGTATCGTTTTAATACATAGAGAATGGCCAAAAGAGTCAATTTCTAAAAGTGACTAAAGAAAATGACGAGTTCGCTAAAACAGGCTAATATTCGGTATATGTGGGAGAGTGATCTAAGTAAACGTCTCGCGGTTTCAGGTCCAGGTGCTATAGCGAAGCATTGCTTCAGATGAAATACGTGTATATGGGCTACTAAAAAGAAGTCAAAGCCATCTAATATGGCCAGAGTTTTACATGCACTTCAAGGTAATTGCATATATAGTCAAATGATGGTCAAAAATACCAAAAAATTCAAATAAATCGAAAACGTCATAGACAAATGAAGCCGCGATTTCGCTTCAAATTAGAAGGCATATCAAATAGGGTTCATTTGAGATCTCCGTCCCATAGGGAATCCCCCTGAGAGGAAATCATTCGATGCAGTAACTATTAAACTTGCTGGATAACCATATTCGTCCAGGACATAGCTAAATTTAGATAACTACCTAACAGAATTAGCATGGTCTATTCTGAAAAACAATACAAAAGTTGCCGTAATTTCATTGTCGAACCTGAACGGATACTGCTGATCGAAATTATAAGCTGTCGTAGCAGTCACCCCAGCGAGGTCAAGAAGAACTGAAGGCAGGGATAAACCTGTGGCTGAAGCAGCTGAAATAATCTTCACGATCTGAGGTAGCTTCACCAATGCCCCGCCTACGACCATTGCATAGCCGAGACATTTTGCTAAAACCATCTTCAGACATTGCACTGAAAGAAACATTTAGGAAAAATTTAACTCAGAGCTGTCTTTTAGATCACTCGGTAGGGATCTGCTCATTTAAGCGATATATAAAGCATATATGAACTGATTGGTCTAGACAATGGAAGAAAGGGAAATTGGAGTTTTGGTTGATTTGTACTGATCTACTAAATCGGCACTTTCAAATTATCCTTCTATTATATTTTTCCCTTTGACTACTATAATATTTGGACGGTATTCGGAGCTCAAAGTTTCAAATTATCGCGCGTGTCGCTCAGAATGTGACGACATTGTATTTCGACACGTGAATGATGTATGCAGGCAAATGTAATCACCTCCAGTTTTCTAGACTGATTAGACAGATACAAAGTCAGCGAAATCACATATATATATATATATATATATATATATATATATATATATATATGATATGAAGGTAGTCTTAATCAGTCCACGAGATTTACCTCGAATTTTAAACAACTCAATTCGATTTAATGTCCCAAAAATAATATCAATTAAATACAAATTTACTAGGTACTATCGGATGTGGCAAATTGATCGTATTGAATATCGTTAATACCGGACATCTACAGTAAGCAACTATGCACGTAGAATATGTGGTTTCCTAAAAAAATGACGCAATACATTTTTGCCAGCACAGAATTTCCTCATTGAAATTGAGCGCATCTTGAACAGACCTCGATAACGCGATCGCAAATGACAAGAAAACATTATGCAGCAACTGAACATTCGGGAAATAATACGACATGCTGATAATATAGAGTGCCTTTTACGTTACTCACAATACGAGAAGGTGTCTTCTGGTCGCTTAATTGAGCTTGGTACGACAGACTGCAACTCCATAAGCAATATGAGATCACTTGTTTACTACATAATATGTATAAATATATAAAAAAAAATAAACGATCATCATTTAAATTTTCTCTTGCGACTTTTGTTTTGATTCGTGCTTTAGGTGATAAGCGCGATCATATCAAAAACTTTTATACATGTCTACAAGCTTGCTATCGAAGTGCATTTTTCAATTTTCGCAATTCGACTAATATATTGAATCTCGTGTGAATTGGAGTACTTTGAATGTTACCATAACCTGTAAGTCCGTGCTTAATTTCCATTAATGATTATGAACGTAAGTTTTCAAAGAGCCGTCTGTGAAAAACAGCAACAAAAGTGCTTTCGTAAGAACTTCAAGCGGGAATCCAGGAAATCTCTAATGGCAGCTCTAAAAATAAATTCATTCAATAGGCGAACTTCTTTGTATGACACCTTTGCTTGAATTAAAGAGACTTTTCTTAATTGTGGTCCAAATCTATTTAGATGATGTTTCGTATTGAAGCATCGACCTTTTTGGTACTACAACAACGATGATGACAGAATTTAAAACAACGATGACAATATTCAACATGGCGAAGTTCAAGTAAACCTTAACACACTTTTTGACTGCAAAACAAGTTAATTGGCAATAGCTATGTTCTTAATTTGAAATTATTTGACTCGTTTGCGTAACACAATCCTTTACTTTAACCAACGAATAGCATATTGAATATATTCGGGAGAAATTCCATTATATTGAAACTGCTCTGGTGACGGGTGTCCACCGCTTTCAGACTTGACTAATCGAGCAATAGAACCTGATCTTCGTCACGCTCATCACATCCTACGCGCGTGGGAAGTGTTTAGAAACTACCTGGAAAATTGGTCGACCTATCAATTTATGCCGATGGCGATTAAGATCTTGGCTAACCTTTGGGGCTTTCTATTATATTACCTGCATTACACCTTTATTTTATTTAGTTTTAGAGTGAAGATTATTAAAGCTTTTATTAGATCTCATTAGTGTTAATAATTTCACTAAATTCAACATACCATCCTGAATATTCCAATTGAGCACAAGTGAATCAAAGCATCGCCCAGGAAACATATTTTCGAAAAAAGGCCGTAGAAGTTCCATTTTGGGCACCTTTCTGGACAACGTTACAGATTTCAATTGATAATAAGCTCAGAAATGGTTAGTTCTTAACCACAATTGCAACAACATGTAGAGCTCCAGGAGGTCGACGAACAAGTGGCAACAGTAATTACCACACTATCGACTCGTCTTGCCTAGGGAAAGCAGAGCTGTTTTACCTTACCACTTCCCTGAAATATATTTGATTGAAGATTAAAAAAAAAAAAAAAAAAAGAAGCATAGCATAGTTAGGTGCTGAGATAATTGGCTCACTTTTCCTTATAAAATACTTTCATGTTAAATTATGTGTCGAAACGATCGCATTAACTCACGAGGTTTTCAGTTAGCAATGTCATCCAAAGAATTTTTCAAGTTTTAGTAAAAAGTACGTATCATTCATACAAACTACTTCTATGTGGAGTTCATGTTTCGTTTACACAGGGCGCTACGAACAGACTCAGAGTAATCAGCTGCGGTGACGGCGCTTCTATTCGTTAAGCTATCTTAACTTATAAGTTGACAGAATTATGGAGGTATATATATCTCCACAATTCTGTCAACTTTAATCACGACAGTTGTTCTATTATGAACATACGTACCGAGAACACCTAAGACAGCAACTTATTTTTATATTGTGGTCTCTAAAGACCTCAAATTCGTATACGACAATGACCAAACGGCTTTTGTTGACGCTTCCGCAGGTGCAGACTTGGCTTTGTCGATAGTCTTCTTTCAACACTTAGTCATGTCACTAGAGATTTTCAGGATCACGGAAACTTACTCTAACTCCAACACTAAGCCCTCACCCAATTACCCATTTGTTCTTTCAACGAATGAATGAATCAACGGTGTGCCCCAACATCGGCGCTACTAACATTAGCAAATCACAGCGTTAACTGGGGTGCAGTCAAGCTGCCGCTGGTCCCCCCTCGACCAAAGCAGCGACAGTCCACATCACGGCTGTAAATTGACTGCCTGCCAGTGTCAAACCCGCACAAATGACTTGGCGTGTGCGTGATAACTTCAGGGATCTATGGTGATCGAAGTTCAAGTACGCGCATAGACACAACTTGTTTTGTATGGGGATCCGGCCGTCTTATAGCTCTAATGTCGACCGGCGATGCCGGACGTCAAAGCAAAACATTTAGTACTAGGCCAGGCCAGCAAGTATAGAGTATATTCAATCAAACATAGTATTGTCGGCAGTTGGATGAATGAATTGCTTGGATAGCTTACGCCGTTCAGTAACGTGAAAAATGTGTTATTTCAAATTTGCAGGTGACAGAGGTAGTTTTTTTATATCCAGCGCGTTTGGGTTTATGGTTAAAAGTTTATGGCGATAAGAATATGCTCTTAAATAAAAAAACAAGTAGTAAAGTGTGTCCTGTTTTCGTTAAATTTAAAGCATAAGTTGTGAGTAATGTTTGAAGATTCTCGTCGGTAACTGTAAAGAGGAGGATCTGTAACTGCCAATAAAGAGACGTGTGTTGAAATAGCATAAAAATGTAGAGATGCATTGTAGAATGTTGTTCTAGGTGTCGAATACAGCGATATTATTGAATCTGATCATCAAAGAATTTATTCAAATAAAATAATCTACAACGTAAATCGACAGTAATTTAATATCGAAATAATAAATTTTACAAATTCTTTGCTTCTTCTAATTATCTCATTTTTAATAGAAACATACTCAGTCGATGTATATTTTCTACCAAAAAATAATGATAATTATCACCATGTGTTATTTATTTCATTTCAAGAAAAAAGGAAGTTTCAATTTATGCTTGAATGCTTTTTTAACAACTCAATGCAGTTCTCCGATCAGCTACCTTCTTTATCACTGTTCTATTGCTCAGTGACTATGGCCCTATAAAGGGCGCACCTTTATACTTACTAACGTATGAATTCTATTTGAGTAACCTCACTAAAAAACCTAATTACGATTAGTATAGACATACCAATCGTAAGCAATTTATAAATCATATTTGCATGTTATTTTGTTCGTTGACATTTGCTTTCCTCAGACAATGTTTTGTGATGGCCTAAAGTTCACCCTTTTAGCCTATTCATGCTTAGCGGTTTTCTAAATTATAAATATAGTTTACTTATTCCTATACATATTCTTAAGCTTAATGTTACTTTTTCCAGTAATTAGAAGACAATTCATCAAAAAGCTTGAGGGCTGAAAATTGGCTGGTATCATTCTTCTGAAATTAAAATTAAACTTAAAAAGAGGCAGTCTGTAGCGCATATTCAAACTTGGCGCCAGTTCAAACACTCGCCGGCGTTCTGAATCAGCAGAGAGAAGCTTTACAGTAGACGCGCGGTCTCGTCTAACCCCCTCCCCATTGATTTCGAACAGCAGCATCAGTGACACCCTAGCCAGCGTAAGCACATATAATAGCTACTTCTCTCCACCATAGTCCTCATTCCACGTTGCTTCCTGTTGTATCTCAGTGGAGATACCAATCTTGGTGCTGCTGTGCTGTTAGCACTTTCTATTACTAATCTCAATAGCAGAAGGACATTTGATGCTAGGAATCTACGATTTATAGGAGACCAGATACAACAAACTTTTAAAACTAGCTTGGGCAAAAGTCGTTGGCGTTCCAGCAGTTTCGAAATTCGGGGAGCGTAGCACTGAAAGTGTATTGAGTTAAGCTTTATTTATTTTGCCGTGTGCTGGGGTTAGCAGTCTCAGTGGTGGTGTTTCGCCTATTAAGATGATAACAAACGTTTGTTCGAGATTAGTTCCGCTACAAGCTGGGGCGGCTATCCCTCATTTTGGTCGCGTTTGGCCAGTTCGCGCATGGTATAGTTCAACCGCGCACACTCTGCGCGTTCGAGAAGAAATTGACAAGCGTCGTCAACAGGTGCAACAGCATATGATAGATATTCGCATTTTTCTAGGTGTTGGTGGACACGGAAGAAGAACACATAGATGGTTGTGTTAATATGGATAATTTTAATTGGCTGAGCATTCTATTATAAGCAGCAGAAGCATTGATAACAAATTGTTCTATCCGATATGTAACATACCTTTTGTATTTTATGTCGGGTACAAAAGCAGTCACGCAGTTCTCCAGACGGGTGGTTCCCAGCACAAAACAAAGCGTGTCTACGTCCGGCTTTGAACCCAGATCATCATGTGTCTCCAAGTTAAACGATCGAACACATTAGCCGCTATGCCATCGCGGAAACATCTAATTAACAAACAAAGTTGGATTTATGAGAATTAGGCAACGTAAAAGAAAAAACGAATCTCAGAACCTATTGGATAAGCGGCCTCGTTTTAATTTGTTGTCGAGGCTTTAAAACTGGCTTTAGCATATGTGAAATATGTCTTCTTTGATAAGACAAGACTCAGGTACTTATTTTGTTATTTCTACACAGGCATTACTTGGCGGAGGCGAAAAAAGAATCGAGGCTCAACATAAAAAGGTTTGCTTATAATGCCACTATCAGCTTTAGTTATCATGAGTTTTCTCGTGTTCTTCGTAGGCATGACATTTCATTTTTCTCTACGGTATCTGCCCATTGGCTATTTATAACGCAGTCTATCTAGCGATTCTTTGTTGAATGTGCAGCATGATGCCATCGGCGTAATTTCTTGGATGAAAGGGTAGTAAAATATAACACGGTGCACAGATCTATAAATCTGTAATGTAAAAAAAAGGTGGCACTACTATAGCGAATTTCCTTATAAATCTTATGGTTGAGAGAATTCAATGAATTTGGTTTACCTATTCGTTATATCGTGTCAATGTCGAGTAGTAAACGGGGATCAGCGATGTAGTAGCGTTTTCTATATGCAGTGTAATAATTTAGATGTAGATCGTCGTTGAAGACTTAGATCAATGAAGTTAGATTGAAGATAGGATATGTGAGCAATTAAGATTGTTATTAGTTCTAAGTAGTGCAGCTTTTCGTAGACGCCGTTTCATGTCCGGATGAGTCTGTACGTTTCAAAATACAGGATAGTCTGGCTTTTACGATTTTTTTAGATTGACTTGTTAGAATATAAAGATCCTCAATTTATCATGCAATTATTTAGTCAATATAACGAATTTATTCTATGATATCTAAACAAAAGGCTGTCTGTTTCAGGGCAAACTTACAGCTCGAGAGCGTATTAGCCTTCTCGTGGATTCGGGTTCGTTTGTCGAATATGATCAGTTTATGGAACACACCTGCGCCGACTTCGGCATGGAAAAACAGAAGTTTGCGGGAGATTCTGTCGTCACAGGCCACGGAGAGATACATGGACGACGAGTATTCGTATTCTCTCAAGATTTTACCGTTTTTGGAGGATCGCTTAGTTCTGTTCACGCTAAAAAAGTATGCAATTGTATTGAATCGCTGAGTTGTAATTTAACATAGAGCAGTAGAACAGAAAAACGTTCTGATAACTACATCGTATTATTGCAGGTGTGCAAAATCATGGATCAGGCCACCTTGGTTGGAGTTCCAGTTATTGGTTTGAACGACTCTGGCGGTGCGCGAATTCAAGAAGGCGTCGAATCATTGGCAGGATATGCAGACATTTTTCTGCGGAACGTCACTTCGTCAGGCGTGGTATGTTGGACCCTTTGTAGAAATTTAGGAGCTGCACTCTTACGGAAGTCAGCCTTATATTTTTCTGCTGGCTGGAAACGTAGGTCAGCAATAAGCAGATGAATTCATTCGAACTGTGCCACTATGCTTTCTTTTATTGATTCGTACGCAGGTACCGCAGATTTCGGTGATTATGGGGCCATGTGCTGGCGGAGCTGTCTATTCACCAGCTATGACTGATCTTGTATTCATGGTGCAAGATACTTCATACCTCTTTATCACGGGCCCGGATGTCGTGAAGGTGACTGAAAGTTTTGTCTAGCTCATACAGTTGTGACCTGATCATAAATTATTAAATAACAAATTAGCTAATTCTCAGGTAGCTATCAGACGCTAACAGGTTCATGCGAATTTTTCTTTATTCAGTGTGGTAATATCCATGTGTATCAGGGATGAAACCGGTAATTTTAACGAACATAGAGTGGAGTAGGCATTTTTTAAATAATTTATAAATATGACATGTGCCACTAACCAGAAGTATCGAGGTTTTGCTCCTATCTTTACGTGCTTAATTTTAATACATGAAGGCGGTTACGAATGAGGACGTTACTCAAGAACAACTGGGCGGATCAAAAACTCACACGCAAACATCAGGCGTCGCGCATGGTGCTTTTGAGAACGACGTAGACGCACTTACCCAACTTCGGCGTCTCTATGATTTCCTTCCATTAAACAATAAAGAGGGTCCTCCTCGTCGCATTTGTCACGATCCCTGGGATCGACCGGTAAAATTCCCCTTTTCTTTATTAGTGTCACTCGAACGATATTTTACAATGCAAGACCAATGTTTGAATAGTAATGAGTTAACCTATAGTCATAAGGTAGAGAACGCCTAATATATCACATTCGGCTGTATCGTCGATATATATATTTGGAGTATAGTCCGAATGCCGATTTGAAACCGTTTTATTTACAGACTTAACTATATTCGTATGACTTAGGTGTACTCTCTAGATACTGTTGTGCCGCTGGAATCAACTCAAGCTTACAATATGATCGATGTGGTACTTGATCTAGTGGATGATCGTGATTTCTTCGAAATCATGCCCAATTATGCCAGGAATATCGTGTGTGGTTTCGCAAGGTTGAATGGGGAGACCGTTGGTGTCGTGGGTAACAACCCCAAATACGCTGCAGGATGTCTCGATATCAATTCATCGGTCAAGGTTCCTCCACTACATACCTTTTTATCATTGGGCTAACTAATCGCAACTCGTCATTCGAGAACATGTTTTGCTAGAAATGAATTATCTGTCATGGTATTATTATTATATTACTGTAGAACTATAACGTCTAGCCTTCGCAACAGTCTGAGTGTTTTCTCTGTTTGATTAATCCTCCTCGGTGTGCCAAAAAGGGTGCTCGCTTCGTACGTTTCTGTGACGCATTCAACATTCCAATTGTCACTTTGGTCGACGTCCCAGGTTTCCTGCCCGGGACGAGTCAGGTAAGAGTAGTGAGCCAGGCTTATCGCATTGTGCTCCGGAAAAGGAGCTTTTCTGTCATCAACGTCATTGAATTCTTAAAATATCATGCGATGTGTTCATATAATGAAGTGTAATACAAACATCTCGTTTGTTGAAGACTTTGGTATTCTTCTATGTTTGAAGTACAACAGAGCTTAATAAGTAAACTACTGTGTTATAATATTACAAATTGATAGAAGAGGTGTAATCATCGGTCGCAATTTATCGCTACAGGAGTACAATGGCATTATTCGACATGGAGCGAAGCTACTATATGCTTATGCAGAAGCAACGGTGCCGAAAGTAACTGTTATCACCCGAAAGGTTTGTGTGAATATCTTGCTACATCATTTAGGTTATCACAAGAGCATCTATAAATGTAAACTTTCGTCTGTATTTTGTGCCTGTGAAGACTACGTCAGTTCACTTAGTAGCAAGCAGTAGCGTTCATCGATATTTAGTACAGTTATAGCTGTTATCTTTTAAGTCCATCGGTACAGATTTGTAGTTCAATACAAGATTTGTTTGCTGACCAGCACATTTGACGTGACTTTAAATAAACGTGAATTTAATACGGAAGAGTCCTATTATGTTAATTTATAAAAATTATTGCAGGCATACGGTGGCGCTTATGACGTGATGTCGTCTAAACATCTTCGGGGAGACATAAACTACGCATGGCCTACGGCTGAAGTTGCTGTCATGGGCGCTAAAGGAGCTGTGTCTATTCTTTATCGCGGCTCAAAGGACGTTGCTAAACAGGAACAGGAGTATATCAATAAATTCACCAACCCGTTTTCCGCTGCTATCCGCGGCTTCGTCGATGATATCATCGAACCCAACACGACCCGGATGAGGATCTGCAGGGATTTAGCTATGCTTCGCGATAAAAAGGTCAACAACCCGCCGAAAAAACACGGCAATATCCCCTTGTAATTGTGCCAAAGAGAACATTGTGAAACATAAACTGCGTAGAAATTTGCCTATTTCATATTTATAAAACTGTTATTCAACCAAAGACGGAAACGTTATTATTGGTTAACTGTACGTCGTATCTAAAACCTTATTTTAAACAAAGTCGTCATAATTGTATTCTTGCTATGGTTCTGTGATAAGGCGAATGTCTATTTGGCCTGAGTTGTGCAGCTTGCTAAACAACGCATATTTGCCATGAGAAAGTAGTACATGTAGGTGGGTCTTCGAAGAATAGGGTCTTTTGAATTCCCTGTTGTATTGTTACTTGTCACATGAACGGAGTCGCATGAAAGAACAATCAAGAGGTGGTTACAGATATTGTACAATCACTACGTATAATTCTAGATATGCTCAATAGGCTTGTTTTTGTATATTACTCTAAAACGTTAACTGCTTACTGTAAATTACAGCAGTAGATAAATGACGCTACTTTTACTCTTTTAGACACACTTTTATCTAAAGTGTGTCTAAAGCAACTTAGTTTGTTGGACGAATTTTCAACATGCGCAACTCGTAAAACGAAGATTTTTTCAAACGAATATTTTGCTGCATTTTTCATAGGTAGAGTGCAAATTACTTTCACGTAAAATGCAAACGTTTTTATAGAGAATAAATTCACACTGCATTTAACTTACTAGTTTTATTTATTTATTTTTAATTATACAGGATATTTTCTAAAATATGGCGAATGAAACATTATGCTATCATGGTCAGGTAAGTAAATTGCACAGATTCCGCACTCAGCGTTCAGTGCAATCTTAATTAACATTAACATTCGTTCTTACCTTCTATTTGTCTTTGTGTAGGGTTAACAAACTCAATGACAAAGTGACTTTTGAATAGTTTTTTTTCGGATAGTGATTCTTTTCCGCAATGAATTGCTTTCTTTCTTGACAGATTATGGGAATCCTATGCGGAACGGCCATACTTCTCTGGATCGAATAAATATATACTGGATAATTTTTATACTCATTTTTTTTATTAACGTGTACAATACTTGCAACATCACCGAGTATGTTCTATCTAAACATTCGGCAAAAAACGTTTGGTCAGAGTTTTATTCTCATGATTATGTTATAGTCATCCGTAATTGATTTTAATTATCCGTTCACATACCTAATAACAGATATAATATATCAAATGATTCAATCAAAATAATTAAATATACTAAATCGAAATTGCTTGATCCATGTTAGCGTTCGATACCCGAAATGAAGAAACGTTAACATCTTTGACACGATAACTTCCCGAAAGGTGGTCCCGTCCACATTAATATTTTTTGACTGACAGAAATCAATATAACCTCAACTAATGTAGTTTCACTATACATTATATATATATATATATATATATTTCAGCTTATAATATATAAAGTGAAATTATATCTGGGGAACAGTTTCATAGTTCTTAGCACTAGTAATTATACTTGTTTTGACTACTAATTAAAACTTTCGTACACAACACAAAGTTAGCTCAGAATTATATATTGCCGACCGGCGTACGCTAAATAGACGAACTTCTAAAAAGCCGTACTGCTAATTTTGTCTTTTATTATGCAGAGCTGCCACAAATTTGACTGCTACACATTGAGATAATTGCTCGTTATTGTTAATCGAAAAATAGCTAAATCACCTTCTACAATTTGTTCTAACAGGAAATGCTACTGAATTGTTAATTGTATCCAGTTGGTGTTTTTAAAGGCGTCTCCTTATAAATGTCAACCTGTGACAGAAAAACTCGTATGATGGATACAGTGAGGACAGGAGACAAACCTTATTTTTTTTTTCTCTCACATCCATTGTCCTTATTTTTAGTGTCAGCGCAGCATTGTTATTCACTAAGATGCCCCAAATTTCTTTCACGATCTCCGCTGTTCAACTTTGGCAGGCTGCGTACAGCGGCAATTTTTTTTATTGGGCCCCGTTTCGGATCCAGGACTCGTTGATTCGGTAAAATGTTTCCTCTGAAGTATAAAAGTAGTTATTGAAATAATGAAATAGTTCCTATTACATACAAAAAAGAGGAGACAAAAAGGAGAAATGCCTCCGTTCAAATGTTTTACGACTTTTCTAACTGAAAACCTATTTCTATGCCTGCTCGACTTCGGTCAGCAACTATAGGAAGCGCATATATAAATAAGAACAACCGCGTAAGGCCTTTGATTTAAGCAGTACATACAGCAAAAATGTACGCACTTTCGTTTGCTGAACATAATGTAGTCGTTACTGATCATCTTTACTTTCGAGCGCAATGTATCCAAATTGGCCATCGCATCCTACAACAGATCAAAATAATATGATTTTAGTTAGAAAAAATCTGTAATTCGGACCGAGCTGCGGAATACAAGGATAGGCATGATACTATGTAGTCGTTCTAAGAAAAAACGATTCCAGATATACTGGTTGAAAGTCGCTTTCATAGTTAAAACTTTGCAAAGTAATAGCTTTCGTCCGAGTTGTAAAAAGGATGCTTCACATCAAAATTTTATTATATACGTGTGTTAAAAGTTAATATAATAGCACGCAATTAATTTAACGATATGATCGGCGACTAATGTGGATATTGACACCTACGTGTATTTCTGTGTGATACGTTTTTCGCGCTTCATCAAATTTATGGAAAGCTTTAGATTCTTGATCGAGTCGCCACTCGTGATCTTTGATGTCACTGCATAGGTTATCCCGTTCTTTTTCCAGCTGACGAAGACATCGTAGAAGCTGTGCCTACAATGCCATAAACAGAATTACATTACTACTACCGTAACATAAACGGTAATGAATTTGAAAGGGTACCCGTAAAAAGAAGTGATCACTATCTATTGTTAAGCTTACACCGTTAAAGGGTGTTCTTCACGGCGTTAGGTAAGATCGATCGCTACCTTCGTACGCGCTTTATACTGATTCTAAGCGCATTGTGCAACAAATGTTTTAAGAAACTTGTTGATTCGGAAATGAAAATTACATTGTATAGGTTGGGGTCATAAAGTTTACGGTAGACACTTACCTCAGAAAGTGTATCTAGCTCTAGGCCCTGGAGACCGGCCAAACCAGGTCGGTCAATTTCACCGGCTACCTGTTCCCTTAACCAGCCTTTCTGCTGGTCAAGTTGACGATTCAGCTCAACCTAATTATAGAAGATATTCGTAACTTAATACTCATTTGCCTGCCTGCCTGTATTTATAGCCGGAGCCTATTAGAAGATCGGCAAAATGGGCCAAAAAAATAGAATGCTGACAAATTTAGCAAAACGAACATATCCATAAGACTGTGAACATTAGGCGTCAAATTACATATAAAATCAATTGTACTTATAATCAATCCAAGGGTATAAATCTGTAGGGAACACTCATTTCCTAAGATGTTTATTTCCAATGCCGTTAACTTTTGTTAGATATATATAGCATTTCATTTTATGGTAAGAGCATAATACGAAGAGTACGATCTGGGAAACATGTTTTCGTTATTTAATTGGATCGCAGAAAACAGGCCGTCTTTGCTGTACATCACTGTCTGCTCCGATTTCTAATAATGCAACTACGGCTGTTATTTAATAATTTGTTCAACGGTTATACGTTGTATAACAGGTAAGCGTATCCTCTTATTTGGTTATTACAAAATAGAACCTCAATAAAAAAATTCTAGCTCTTAATTAGCACGAGCTTACTTTGTCTTCCGATATACGCATTCTCAGCGAAATTATAGTGATAAATCGATTGCAATCAGCTATGCATAGGCGAGTGCCGGCGGCTTCAGCAGGCCCTGTTGCCATTCACTTAACCTGAGTGCTTCAAAGCATATTAATATTCATAAGGGTTGATAAACAACGTTAAGTAACTGCAGCTAGGGGAAGTCGCAGTGATGGATACAAATTGTTATACACGAAAATGTTCATATATAGTATAGAATGCACAAAAATAATATATATGCTTATATGTAAACTTCTTGATATGCAGAAGAATAATTTTAGAAATAGTAACGTCCCTATGCTAATAGAATATACTTCTTCGTACTGGCTAAAGCAAAACAACTGCCCCTAACCTGTGTCATGTATCGAAGCTTCCATTCGTTAGCATCACTGGATGTATCATACGAACTGCGCGCTTCTAACTGTGATACTGAATGCTCTAGATCACGAATCGACTGTTCCAATATGTGCCTAAAGGATTTCGAGTTGGAAGTTATAATCAAAGATGAGATACTTTATTGAGCTTTTACTAGAGCCAAACTAACTAAAACACCTGGCACATTGTCCTAACCCAAAAGAAAAACAGGCTCTTTATTAGTCAAAGTTAAAATTTGTCACCGACCAACCTCATACGAATTAGAGAAAATATCATCCATAATTTAGTTTTAAGTAAGTCGATAAATTTCTACGCGAGTGATCTTCGCGTACAGCTGCAAAATCGCAGATCAATCAGAAAATGTGGCTTAAACATCCTCACAACAAGAGCTTAATAGACTTTGCTTTTGTAAAATTTGACCCTTGATGACATCTGCGGCTCCAGTTTGATGAAGGTCTTACTCATAATCAGTTAGCAAAACAATTCTAGCTAGTTTAGGGTAGTCTCGTTTGAGGTAATGATCTCAATAGAAGTAAATCAAAATGAAAGCTTCTTGGCTAAAAAGAGGGGTAAATGTGATTATTCACGACAGGACAAAAATTGTAAAATGTACAGTTGTTGTACGATTAGGGTACAACTTAACATTTAGTGAGCCTGTAACGGAAATTGTTAACTACGAGATGTAGCAATGCAAATTAAAAGATCTATCTGTTCCATTCGCTGATAATAGAGGGTTACACTTACTTGAAACGTTGTTCGCGGTCAATCTCCTCGAGAAGACTTTGATGCGAATTCATCATGAGGAACATCGAGGCAACTACGTATAATCACAAGCAACAATAAAGTCACACGCGGACAATACGGTAAATTGGAGCAACGCAATTAATTATCCGTAACGAAATTTCATTAGAATCATTGTTAATCGCAGGAAGAATTCTATAAAAATATATCTATAAATTCACAGACACAGAGAGACATGTACTACAGTGGGACACAGATAGAGTAGATCACTTAATTTTGCAAAAATATACTCTTGTACGCATGTATATACAGGTGTACTTATCGTCTAGCGGACATACTTTGAATTTGACAATTGTAGTCACACAACTGGTACAGAATTGGCTTTTGAGCTGCTGTTATCGAGGCGCAGAATGTCAAAACTAGAATTCAATGCCCCTTTGGGTAGTGTACGATGGCTCTCAGCGAAACACGTTCACTTAGCTTTGACTAGTCTGCAACGCAATGCACTAAGACACCAGTCCGCCTCGAGGTCCTTGAGGCAGGCAGCTTCTCGTCTGTTGACCTGCATCCAGGCTCCAGTCGAAAAGTTATAGAAAATCTGATCAACTATTATATACCTACGTCTACTTCGAAATGCCCCAGAGTGCAAAAGAACACATACTCTATCTGAATCAGATGTGTCGGCATGTCAAGCTGGACACAGACGAAAGGAAACTTGTTTGTGTTGGATTTCCATCGCTGATTTTCAGAACTTATCGATATGATGTAAGCTTGCAATTCGAAGGCTAACAGGAGGCTCCGTGCGGCCAGAGGGTATAGATATTCTCTGTCGGTGACAAGTGAGTGGCCGCGGGTGAGGTCGCGTTGCCACAACAACCCGGCTATACTACAAAGTCTGCTGAAGTCAGACATATTTTATGTAATTGTCAGACAGCAGAGCCTGTATAAGGCAACCCTGCCTTTAACTCCAGCAGCGGCAGGTGCCGGAGACGGAAGTTTTCAAGGTAGTTCAGTGAATGGCACACGGAAATAGTATTCATTAACATAATACTAACCACATAACTACGCGAATACAACCGTGATCGGATGGTGTTTGGTGGTGGATCGTTGGTGTTGTCACAGCAGACGTTGTGAATACAATCGTATACTTATCTTACATTCGTTTAGAAGCTAGTAGGTGACGAACCTAGGTCGTCTATATCTTCGGTCTGTCTTTTTTATCAAGTGAGATAAGTTGTGCATTTTGAGTTTAGGGAAACATACGATTTGAGTATCCCTCCTCGTACGTAATGAAGTACTGCTCATTGAACAAAGGAAACATATATTCAACTTCAATGCTTTCTTCTTTCACATGTTTCGTAAACATAAAGCATTCAGTTAAGTGGTAACAAGTGATTTGTGTCGACATTAAATGTCCCCTTTAACCATAAAATCTTTTTTTTATTATTTCTAAAAAAATTAACCATAAATCAAGTACAATAACTATCTCACTGCTTTGTAAATTCGTGATAAGGAAATCTAAATGCAGACGCTAGTAGAGTCTATGCTCTCCTGAACATTACTGGCACGCATGGTCCGTACCGTTAAGTAAAGTAAAGGTCGATACCATATAATTTTTAATATTTATGATACGCTAGTGCATCTGGTTAAAATATCGTTTAGTAAAACATATATAGATAGTCTAATAAAGCTATGTTCGGTACACTTACATGTACCATATAAGGCATAGATAATATAAAAAAAAGCGTTTTTAAGAAAATAGTGGCCAACGCAAGTTGACATTGTCGTTGATTTAGCTCAATCGTAATACGTGCGCGAACGATCGAAACAAGTTCCTATTTCGAAGTTTTTATCTGTACAGTTAGAACGCCCCATGTATACTAAAATATTCGCAGTATTCCATAAAAATTACAGTTCTAGAGCAAACAATTTAACTACAATATATATACATTGATTTGCGAAATACAGATAGGCTTAGATGGATTTAGAAAGAGGAAAATCGCATGCTGCAATCAGGGCGAAAAATTTTTAAAAAAATCCAGTTATACGATCGCGTCATAAAGAAGACAGACAATAGCGACAATTTTAATCATGAACCAGCCAGCTGAGTTAAACAGCTGTAGTTAAATGAGGTTCTTGCTACTAATAGATATCAGTCTTTGGACAATCGATGTCCTTGAATGACCTTCATCCGTTCTACACCTACTAGAGGTACAAGTACGAATAATTTCACAGTGGTCGGTTTAGCAATACGAGTCGCTTCATTAGGTAACGGGGTCGTCACGGATACGCCTTGAGCATGCTGATTATAATTCATAAGAGTATAACAAGGTCGCGTTTTTATGTATGGATACACCAGGAAAATCAGGCAGAAAACATTGGTCGGTTAGAAGGCTAAGGCATATTTTTGGGGTTAAGATGCGTATGCCCTATTGAGAGAAAGAATGAATAAACATTAAGAAGGAAATATAATCCTATATTTTTGGTTCGTGCTTTTGTTAAATTAGCTTCGACTATGCCTTTTATGTCTAATATGCTCTGATATTTTTTGGTTTAATTTTTTATTGAAAGTAGACCAAAAATAATTGTGCTACTCTGTTTGATTGCATTTAGCTTCACCATTTATTCAAGCACTCCTGAAAGTAGTTGCTTACCCATTATCTCGTCCCTTTGGTATATGTCTTTGCTCGAAGGTAATAAGTAAAGGTAATTCTTGTTCTTAAAACACCCAGGTGCAGTTTTTATGAACCAAAATTAAGATGTAAACGTCACTCAACAAAATACAGCTTTTACAAAAAAAATACGGGCGTATTACATGTAACTTCAAGTTAGACCTTCTGGCGCCAAAAATTAGCCGTCCCCATTTCTGACTGCGAAGAAGAAGAACCTCCCAAAGACTATACTTTCCACTAATAATCGAAAGGGCTCAACCCGGGAACCCCTACACCAAATCAGATTGGCGAGATCAGTATCGTTTGTGTAGAAGACCAACATTCGTCTTATGCACCTTTGTGTCACTAAAAGTGTAATTAGGCATCACGAATGTACCTAGATAGATAATGTTTTGCATATGGAAAACCTATTAGCACAGTCTACTCGCTGGTGGTCTAAATTTAACCAGGATTAGGGAGGAATCAGTTAATCGAAGACGTACTATATTCAACAGTCCATAAATTACTCTGGATCGCAAGTGTCTTGGCAAATGGGCTGTTGCAAAAAAACACCAGGAAATAAGTGCAAAATGAAGTTGGAAAGCATAGTTATAAGGAATCATGTGTGAGTCCTCATAATTGCTTAGATTTTTTTTCTAACTTATTTACTTTATCTAGATAATGAATCGCTTATTTCTATGGCCTTCGTCGCTACCTAACGAACTGCCGTCGCCTCCGCTGTATCCACGCCCTTCATTATGGCGTCAAATTGGATTGATACGAAGAGAATGGCTTCGTTCGTCGCTAATGAGAGATGTAGTCAATTGTATGTAATAGATTCATGAAATTTGGTACTTAGGTGCCTACACTATCAATATAACATCACCGATTGTTATGTGCGAGTGTTGTGAAAGCTGACAAGTGTCCCAATAGTGACGCTATCCAGTTGACATTGTTAACTTGATTTTGATAGAACGACTGGCTTGTCCGCCAATAAAAACGTACCCTGTCTTGCATTATTGTATATACTGAATCGCGAGTCGACCACATCTGGGTTAGGACGGCTTTGCGTACCGACCACAGCGCTCGTATTTAATATATAACCATGTTGGTCACATCTTGAAATTTTCGATGAAAATATAAGTGTTTCATTTACTGTTAAAATGATGTTGTATTTACCGGCACCAGCAAAGTCTGTACATTGCGGTTCATTAAGTGTCGGGTATGAAATGTTTACCGCGAATCAGAACGTATTGATTAAGGGGTCCTAATAGAAATTGAAACTTTACAGCAATATACACTTCGTTCCGGGCTCAGGGTTACAGAGTTACATCGCTTGACGTCCGCGATCGTTTAATGCGGTTAAAATACCCATGACAATATACCGTCTATTTTTTTGTTTGTAAGTCAAAATGAATTGTAGTGTTTCTAGTCCATACGGCGTCATCGTCTGACCATGCGTTAATTCAAAGGCAGGACGCCGATAGGGGCTAGCAATGATGTTGTGTATTATAAGGGAGCTAGCTGGATAATCGTATTTCAATTACTGAAGCACGTTCTGCTAACTCTGTGGGCAGTAGGGCCATTTAAAGTGTACTCGCCACCTCGAGAGGTGTGGATTCGTGTGAAGCGAATAGCAGTTAAAAAAACGCACGCAAAAGATTCAGCTTTACGTCTTCATAGTCGCCGAGACGTTTATAAATTATGCAGAAAATCGCGACCAGCCATCAGCGCTAACAGGAAGGATCCTCTTATTAAATTAGAAAACAAATATTGGTGAACCGAACTTCATAAAAATATAACTATGCTTTTCATCAATAATTAATTTTCTATGATTCTTAAGAACGTTACACGAATTTTTTTGTCTTGTTCAGCCGGAGATTTTACTTACTTGACAAACGTGTTCTATGACGGTAAGTCAAAATCTGGTTAAGATTATCCGAATGGTTACTGAGCTAAATAGATAGAAAAGGTTATACCTAACTTCAGGCTTTACATTGGTCAAGAATAAGTAATCAGTAGGAATTCTCGGCAAATTAGCTATGCTGCCTTATAAATTACATATCGTCATAGATAGTATAATATTGATTTTCTCACATTCCCTAAAAACCTACTACGAAACGGAAGAAAAAGTTAGGACAAGTAACTGTAATAGAACCGAGCTGTATAATACCTCGAGTATGCGTAGATTGTTCAATATCTAACTGTTGGGCTAATAAAGTTAAAAAAAGTACACAATGTTAAAGCTCAAATTATTTAATGCATTGTTGTTTATTGGGTTGATTGTATTAGAAGTTTCTCTTCGCTAGCTTCTTCTTAATCTTCGCACCTTTAATCTTCTTGATTCCATTTTCATCTACAGTTTCGTCTACATTTAGTCTTCCGAAGTCGTCCTTATGCGATTTTCTGTCCATGTATATATATATGTATGTATGCACGAGCACGTTTCTCTTCTGAACCTCTTCCTCGTCTATTTTGACTTGAATTCTCATTATAGTAGCATTTTGCTGCCCTTTACCTCTGTCCATTGCATTTTGTTATTGCTTATTATACATCATTTACAGGATTGTATTCATGTTTAAATTTTGGTGTTTCTTCTTTGAGATACGCCCTTTTTTAGGTTCGCGCACCCTCGCTTGTTGATGAGGGAGAATCCTTCGATCATTGCTCCACAATAATATATACTTTTTGTGTTTTTTTTTGTACGGCTTGATTTGATCTTAAATAGTTACACATTTTTCGGATAGCGAGCGTTGTGTATTAATTATGCCCCTATTCGGTACCCCGTTTTTTGCTAACATTTGATACGACTGGAATTACTTATGCACCTTCCTGTTTTTCACCGCGTTTACATAACCACAATATTGGCAATTATTTATATTTTCGATTGTGCCACTAAATTTGTACAAGTACGTTCAGAATTATATATTATTTTCATTCTTCCTGCTCAAGAATACTCTTTGCACTATGTCCACGAACCGAAATTGATCATCATATATATATATATATATATATATATATATATATATATATATATAGTGAATCTCCGGTTGATTATAGCAGTCGTTATGATGATGATGATAGTGGGAGCAACGAAGATGCTATTTTTATCTTCAAATGTTACAGGGCTATGCACTATCGCCGGTCTATTGGATCTACGTGGATTGGAGATTTATTCATTCAATTCAAGGTTTCGTACAAAGTTCACCCGGCCACGTGCATCGCATGTTGCACGCGGACGAGAAGAAGCTGCTTTGGGGTCACCTGTGTGTATTAGATACACACCTCACCTGGTCCTCCGATCGCAACACCGTTTGTTTACCCACAAAAAGTACACGTGATCATTTTCTGTATCAACATGTGTTATGGTTGTACCAGAAGCTATTTGGAGTACAGTTGTTTACTAATTTATATTAGCACAAATTGTTAATATTACGTCATCTATTGTTATTTCATTATATAATAACAATAATAACACTATGATGCTTGCGCAGAAAATGGTTTACTAGCATCCGGCTTAGGGTCCTACTGGCAGTTGTGGATATGCTCTCGATGCAATAGTCTTATCGCTTATACCGGATATGCAGGGATGTGAATACTATTGATTTTCAATGAAGTCATCAAGTCGGACGAGAACTTGTACCAATTTTACATTTGGTTTCACTTACCGTGTTTGTAAGAGCATGTTTGCCTATTAGTGCCTTAAGGTTGAACGTTTGCGCGCACATCAGAACACGCAGCTACGTCAGACTAGTCGAAGCATGTGCCGTGTACAGGTTCTACTACAAGTTACTATCGTGCAATGCACGCAAGTGATCTTGGTACTCTAAGGTTTTTCTACTATTTGACGGTGTGTTTATATATATTATCAATAATAATGTAAACCGTCTTATTTCGGAACAACGAATGACGAAGTTAGCGTTTTTAAGGCACCATAAGGCTGCGGCCTGCCTGCTTCCATTACAACCCCACAACGCGGCTTCCCGCTCGTGTACATTAGACGGGAGGTGGAACATTAGTCGTGAGCAGAAAAATGACCTAGCAGAATATATAGTATTACGATTACCGTATCTAGCATTGAGACTGTTACTAACATTTGTGTGTTTATTATTTTCATATTCTAGTGATTATTACTGTTATTTCCACTGTCATTGTCGTATGTCCGTTAGTATATTATAGTGTTTACGTTGCATAGACTAGCTCGCTCCTCGCTAATGCATATCTCTTATATATATACGAGTTATAGGCTTGTGATAACAACAAGGCATTCATTGCGTTGTTGGATGATTAGTTGAAAGCTTTAATGATCGTCTGCTGACTACGTGCGGAAAACTGCGATGAGCTCATAGACAGAACATATGAAGGGCCAGGTAAGTGCTCCCGTTAATACCACGGCCTTGAGCGCTACCTTGCATAGTAGACATCGTTATATAATATATACCCCTCTTACATACAGATGGATTGCATTGGTTCGCCAGTCAAACATGGCCGGCCATTTCCTTCTTCAGATTTGTGATACTAGCTGTCATTGTCATTCCTACAAGCAGAAGATTTTGCCCCGTCGACTCTATATGTGTTATGTCGAAATGTAGGTCGATATTCGAACAGTGTGTTGTTAAAACGTTATCGTTTCCAGCGTAAATTCGGTTCTACGATCTCTCTGAATCTTCATTTGTAGCCGTTTATGAGTTTTATTCTATTTACAAGTTGCACCTCATCCGACCTTATTATTAGGACCAGTCATCTTGTGCCTCACATAACGCGGTCATATTCAGCATCAGCACCCAGTGCATTTATGTACTTCGTACATATGATTAGGTACACACAAGGCACGCGGACGGCTATTAGAAAGAGAAATCGTTTGGTACACACCTTCCAAGTTCGATTGATTGACAATAATGGACTAGTTATTAGAATACCATTGTTTGTTCCTTAACTTTATTTAACCAATGGCGTATCTTGTACGCCGTGTTTGTTACGACGTGTATGTTTTGGTACGACTTAGAAAAGTTCTACGTCATATTTCGATCAAAATTGTCAGCTAAAACTTCCAAGTTAAGCTGGAATTGCTACCAACAACCTTTGGTAAGTCTCTATGTGAACTTCATTACGATAGTTTGAATTTAGTTAATAATTATGTAATAAGTACAGTGCCAAGGTTGCAAGCAAAGCTTATCGCTTAAGTCACACTGATAGAAAACCATATTGCAGTATCGTTGCCCTGCGCACAGGTCGCGATGTACAAACCAAATGTTCTAAGGTCTCCCTTACGGTATCAATAGTACGTAATTTCGTATTGTATCATAATAACATAAATAGAAACGATTTAGATTTTAGTTTCCTTCGTCCAATGGATCAATACCGATTCTAGTACAGAAGACGCTATTACGACAGGCGCACAATAATCTGTATGTAGAGTTATACACACATACATACACGGGTTATACAATGTACCAACATCTCTGTATGTGCACTACTGAAAAAAAACTCCATAGTGCGTTATACAGACTTCTTAACTTTGCAGAAGTTACAAATATCATGTACGATACATGTGGACTCGTCACGCATCGTACGGTTTTCACTAACTGCGGTTCGAGAAGCGTGATTGTCAATTTCAGATTTTTAGTGGCTGATATTTATCAGAAGACTTCTGGTAAAAGTTTAGACCTCTAGGTCATTTTTTAGGGGGTGAAAGTTCTTGAACCTTTATGGGAAATTTTCTTTATCTGAAAAATAAAAAAACTAAACTAGGGAACTTCGTTTTTCGAAAGTTAAAAAAGTCATGCCGTCAAGTGAAACAAGATTTGCCTGCCAGCCCGCCAGCCATCCATTCATTCGGCCGCTGAATCAAACGCTGAGAGTCGATTATGTACAACAATTTACGTGTCATTATGAAGGGATCCACTGCTTCAAGGGTTGATTAATTCAATTTCACTACTCAGATGAGACAGCTCCGCGATAGTTCTACTGGGTAACGGTATTTGCCTGCTAATCCTATCTCATGGTCTTGGCTTAGACATAGGCCCCGGCATAGGCATACATCGTTTCGTGCTGGAAACCAGGCATGTTGAACGACGATGCGAGACGTAATACATTTGATTCAAACCACGTAAAAGACGTCTAGCGTTCCAACCCAATCGAGATCAGTGTGAACATTTACGTTTGAAAGGATGATCTGCCGAATCCGTTGAGCTTAAATAACAAATTCACCTTTCAAAGTCTCACACAGGACGCAACCTAGTTAATAAAGGGGGAAGGAGGCCATTGACAACAGAGCCATAGAATAGGCATTGTTTGCCCCCACAAACGTTTATAAAATATGCAAAGAAATAAACGTTGTTAAATTAACGTATGAAACCATCGTTAAAATTCGTACAATGGTAAGTTTTCTTTATCTGAAAAATAAAAAAAACTAAACTAGGGAACTTCGTTTTTCGAAAGTTAAAAAAGTCATTTCCGGTTGCTTTCAGGCGTCCAATAAGCGAATTATAAATCCCTGCCCTCATGGCTCCCAGCATGTGTTTTCAGAATTATTTCTTATATTGGTACATTGTACGATGAAGTTCATTGTCCCTGTTAAAGTGGCATCTGCTGTTATTTTAAAGGGCATCGATGTATTTCTAGCCCCTTTTTGTATCCTGTAAACCTGTGCGTTAGGCTTAGCCTCTCATGCGCAAACTTGGAAACAAAAACTTGCACCAGTAATATTCACACGAATTGTGCCAGAAGTTTGGCCTAGGCCCGCTTCTGACAACAACAACAATAGCAGCAGCAGCAGCAACAGCAACAACAACAACAACAATAACAACAACAACAACAATAACAACGACAAGAAAATAGTTAGCTTGCACTCTCATGATATAGCGTTTCAGCCGAAAATACATGACGGGTGCTGAACGTTTAGGAAGGATAGATTGCGCATAAAAGGTCATAGTGAAATAGCAGAGACGCACGCTCTCTACGTTAACGTTTCGTTTTCATTTTTCTAGAATAAATATTTGATTGTATGAACATATATTAATTAAATAGACATTAGAGAGATACTCGTATTTTGTCTCGGTGCGAACAGTATAGCTGGTATAGAGCACGTGCTTCCTATTCAGCATAACCAGGTCTAATATTGCTGGAATACCATTTGTTACTATATTGAAGGTTGGATTCAGACTCAGCCCAGGTTGGAGCCCAAATTTTCTTAACGAGCTGGCAATGATATATGTTCCCATATGATCCGTAGCTTGGATCCATCATAGCCTGTATTGAATATGCACACATTATCTAGCTTAGATAGCTGCACCCCACGAGCTATAAGAAAACTACCGTTTAAAACTGATTTCTATCAAATTTTCGGTACTATAATCTCTTGCTTCCTTAAGCAACGCCTCAGGCGGTTGACGTCACCAAGCAGAAATCGTAGATTAACAACATATGCATATATATATACGTACGATAGATGAAAGTGGCATCAAATATAGGATTGCATACAATCTCATCGGCGCTTATTCGGGAAAACGATAACGTATCGTAATGAAGTGCGATCAAGCGCATCGCCTACGACTCAATATCGACACTTCACTGCGTTCACTTATATAATTATTCCCTGATATTCTTTTTCGATTTTTCTCTTGTGCTTTTTTTTTACGAACGCACTGCTGTCGTTAGTTGCTGAGGTGTGCAGTATATACAGCTAAATCGGAGTTCTCTGATGGACTGCTTGTTTGCCTTTTCACTATATTCGCCTATGGACGTGAATATATGCACGGTTAAATATGTGATATACGTGATTCATAGCCACACTCCGTAAGCAACAATGGTCAGCAACACAGTAAACGGCACTTTTTGCCCCATACAAACCACACTCGATGCTTTAATTATAATTGATAAAGAACACTTTGAATAGCTGATTAGAACGCTATAAGACTTTATAAATATTTTAGATTCTACATAAGTATGTTATGTTAGATTAGTGGTGGTATATTTTTCCCACGTGGGCTGAATAACGAATGCCGCTCGTTCATTGCTAAATTATAACGATGATTGTTTGATGAGGGTTTAAATAGCCGAATACGTAAAATGGTCCGCTTGCGGTTTTCTGACAGCTTCCATCATCAAATGGTCATTGCAAAGACGATAAGGCACAGGTTACTTGACGGCGAAGAGCTTTTTTGCCAACGGTTATCGGAGCGGCGTAGAAGCGCGTCAACTGCGTTTCGCGCATGCTCAGTTGTTATGGTTCTCAAAGGAAAAAACAATGTGATACTGGCCGTATCACATAGAGATTAGTTGAGCGTGCCAATCTCGAGATGTTTCGGCGCCATTGGGGATTTAACGCTACTGGACGAGTCCTCCGATCATTGGTAATTCCTCTGTTGACTAAAGGCTACGGACAGGATGACGGTGAAGGCACAACCTCTTATTTACTTCACTTCTAAAGGTTGCAGGAACCTTTTTGTGTTAGCTAGATACATCTGGACAGTCTTAACATGATACATCTGCAACGAGATATCGGAAAATGTTACAACATTTGCCAGTCCTTAGAGCTTTACTATAAAATATAATACGCATTGGATCTCGATGAAACGAGTTTCCTCAGCTTGTCAATTCTGTGTAGTACAGTAAAAAAATCAGACGAAAATAGAAATAAACAAATATCAAATAAATTACGAGAGAAATTGCCTAAGTTAGAGTAGTAAAATAGCAGTATAACTTTTTAAGCGCTGACGCTTGAAAAAAATGGGGATCTCTATTCGCTTCAACCTATTTGCGGTAAAGAGGCTCACCATAAAAATACCTTAGCATAATATTACGAATATATCTATTAATGCCAGTGATTCGATGCATTCTGCCAAATTTGAAATGTTGTTCGATTGGAGCCTATTGAAACTGTATAGCCATCACCTTCAGACGGAATATCGGTGATGTTTATGATCTCTTCGACGTTCTCCTCTGTTGCAACCCCTTCATCCAAAGTCGATTGCAGAACTCTCAATTGTTCAACGAGTTCCCGATTGGTTTGTTCAAGTCGCTCGTAGCGCGATCGCATTTCCCGCTGCTGTGCCGTCAGGATTTCCACTCTATGACAAAACAAAATAAGAACGTTAACTTATTGTTAAGGTCCTACAAGAAACTCCGCTAGAAAAGATTGACTCCGGCCAAAATTAATGACGGTAATGAAATTCGAACGATCGTTACTTATAGCAAGATTTATGATAACGATTTAACTAAGAACGCGCTGTAATCGTTGCTCAATGGGCCTATGGACTTTGGCTGATTAGTAATATATTGTACTATGTGTGCTGACGAAAAAGTGAGCTTCATTGTTTACGAACTTCATTGAGAACCAATCGATATAAATTCATTCACCTCTTCTCTAAGGCGTCCATGTATTCCTTTTTCTTGCGGCGACTCTCCTGCGCTGAAATCTTATTTTTGATCTTTCGGCGGATCTTCTTTAACGATCGCTCCTCAGCTTTTGATAGTGGAAGACGTGTGGGAACAGGGTAACCCTCAGCGATTAACGTCCGCTTTTCTTCTTCGGTTAGCAGTAATGCACCCGATCGTGATCCGGCCATTTGACTAAGCAAAAAAAAAAAAGATGATGATTTGTAAATAAAGAATCGCATTCTTTCTGAGACGCAGCCGTATTTTAGGGCTAATAATAGATAAATTCAGAAACTAAAAATACTTCCCATCGCTCTCTCATTGTATTTGGTAAAACTGAAACCATAATCTTCCGAGGACACGACAAGCCCTATCGCAATAAAAAAGATTTGTTTTTTATCGATTTTATTTGAGTTGCAGGCCACAGCAGTACGTTTGTTCGCATGAGAGTGACACAGATTTCTTTAAAAAGCTATCCTCTTTTATGTTTTTTGTGAGAATACTATAGCAGCTGTTGTTTGTACCTTGAAAGTAACTGTGATGTTAGTTGAGCTGAAATTGCATTCGAAGGCGGTGATTTCTTGCATTTCTGTGAAGCCGTTACGTGTTGGCTATGGTTACCGCCAATGACGCCCTCTGGGGTTGCATGCGGGTAAAGGCTTTCATCGCTTTCGGAGTCGTTCGAAACGGACGACGGTGGTGAGGGCGGAAGACAATTGAGGCCTGCCAAATTGCATAAAATAGGATTTTAAGGATTAAAGAATGTTTGTTTGTTTCTTTTTCTAAGAACGAAGCAGATATTAGTAAACAACATGTCAGCAATTCTAGCTCCTTTTTTTTTCACATACTTTATTGTACTTACACCAGCTCACAACAATTCAATGATATTAGAATCAATGTCAGATATTATCTTTACAAATATAGAATGTTCGTAACCTATAGTTAGTCTAAGGCAACCTATTCAAAAACCAACCTGGTTCCAACTTCACCCTAAGGGAAGCCATTGTCGAAGGTCCCGAAGGTGGACATGATGACGGCGTCGGAACTGGTCCGGGGCAAGTGATCGATGTGACTGCCTCTAAGATAGACGTCGACGAACAGCTGTGATGAATTCCCAGGCCATTCTGAGTGACAACTCCCCGAACAGGGCTATCCAAGCCTGTGCTATTACTGGGTTTGCTTCCAACTGACTGAAGTGACAACGTTGATGAGCGCGCCGGAGCCTTCCGTTTGACGGCGGAGGCGCTCATTATCCGACCTAAACAGTAGAGGCGAAAAAAAGCCTTTATTGGTCCTGAGTAAAAAGTTGATAACGGGCGCAAATAAAGTTGATAAATAAGGTTAGGCTTTGAAGGCAGAAAATAAGAGAAGGCTGCTCTAGGGCAAATAAATGCACGCAGTATATGATTTCACTATAAACGTTCGACGAAAACACTACACTGATATAGTTATTGGATCAGACAACACCTGAAATTATGAAAAAAACGGAGCTAATGGTAGCAATAATAGTAATAATAATAGCAGTAGTAATAATTACAATATTTTTTCCCGATTATTGTAATTTCTTAACACTTATTATGAATTTATCACAATTATTAAGATATAAATTTATGTATGGTAGGGAATCTTTTGTGACCTTAGCAAAAAAAAAAATTGACATTCCTTGAAAGGGGCTTTTTTTTGTTTTCTATCATCGTAAGCAAAGGCGACAAGACTTGCCTACCCTAACGTTAGCTCTAAAGGCGCCTGTTTGAAAGCTGTGACCCAATCGTTGCTAATGCCGTCGCGTCGCCCTTAAAATTCAGCCATTTTATTCAACTGAGCTTAAACTAATACATTCATGGTCTCGCTGTACATTCGTGGTTTTCTCTTGAATTTCCAATTGCACTTCCAATTGAACTTATAATCCCAAATCATAAGCCTACCGAAGATAGTAGTTCGAAAACGATAAAATTTCATAACGATAATAATAACAGTGAGGAAACAGACGTAAAAATGTAATGAAAAACAAACGTTTCAGATTTTCCTTTCTGTGTTTTTTCAGTTTCAATGCAACAACTGTTCACTCCCTCAGATCGCAAAGCTACTTACTTTTACACATTCATAGATCAACTGTTCGGTGAAGGCATAATTCTAAGCTCGTTCATCACCGGTTCACTTTTTGAAAATAGGTTTCGTGTGTATACTCCCTATGTGTCTGATCGAAGGTGTCGATAGCAATACATAGACATACAACAAATACACTAACCAATTGGCGCAGCTGTGGGCATCTGCGATTCCGAGGCCGGCGAAGTTATTCTAGGACCCTCTTCTTTAATTTCCATTGGCCGAAGTTCCGTTTGACCCGTGGCGGTAGCTACCGGAACTGCCGAAAATATTTCAGAGTCCAAATCTTCTGCAAATACAAAATGACACACCGTATGAAACATGACTTTATATGAGCATCTGTTACATGTACAGAAAGTTGATGTTTGGTTTTATTGGATTGTAAATAAATGTGTATTACGTAATGTGCAAACTAAATTAAAACGCCAAACCTCATGACGGTGAGATCTTATTTAATTCTGCTTCCATTTGCAAACGAGGCCTTCACCGAAACGTCGGTTCTGTTTGCCGTTTGTATAACGACAGTGAACTGACCTTCTTCCATTTTGATATGAGGCAGCACAAACTGATGTACTGTATCATCAGATTCCTGAGATCCCACAGTCGCCTCTTGTTGGCTGGAGTATGAATGCTCTCCGGTGACTGTGTCACATCCTGACATCATGCGGTCCTGAAATAGCAGTGGACTACCTGGCAGCAACCACTCAGGACCGCTTCCCGCTCCTCCACCGAGCTCTCCCTGGAAGGCAACATAAAACAGGCGCAAAATAAATAAACATTACCACACAATATATACTAATGGCCATATTTGTATGTATTGATACTGTATGTACAGATAGTTTCTATTCTAGAATTATCATCAATTATAATTTTAAATTTTCTATATACGAACGAGCTTCGAATACTAGCAGATTATCTGTGCGCGGCGGCGAAAAACGTTTTCGAACCAGTCGACAGAGCATACGACTGACATAACTTACTCAATGTCGGTTGCTGCGCCTTACATTTAATTAAATCCAATACCCGACGCCTGACACAATACGAGATAAATAAGTATAATAAACGCGTTAAAAAGGTTTCCCCAAGGACAAAGCGTTTATCTTCCCATGGACAAAATGTTTGCTTAACTAACGTAGTTCAATATCTCTTAGAATAGATCACCGGTCCCGAAGCGAATGTGCTGGAGAAGGTATAATTTTTAAATGACCTGTTTCACCCATTCCTGATAATTAAACTTTGTGCTCACCCATACATACACGTTATGCTGATCAAATAACGGGAACAAAACAACAATCGAACACCCAACAAATTCTATTTCTGCAATCAGTATTCTCTTTCGACACATACAGCGACACAACTGTCTGCTCAAAGGAACAATAAACTTTGCGTCATTAAATCTGGCCTGAGATTTCGTTCGGAAATAGTCGAGAATCGTGTTTAGATAGACGTTATCATTTGCCAAGACAGATTTAAGAAGCTTAAACGCGTTCTAGCTACGTAATTGGTAGCTAAGTTAAAGAATGATTCGATATATTGTTTGTTTTGAGTTCCGGATAATTCCTGCTACTGCGTTTGTTTTGCGTTCTTCTTATACGTGCCTGTGGTAAGCCAAACATTTACAGAGGTGCGTGTACACGCCTCATTGAAGCTCATCGCGAAGACTCCTTATAAAATGAAGACACAGTTTTCAAAACAATGCTTCGCTTAAATAGGAGAATTTAATAAACTCTCTTATACTTCTTCAGTAACATTTGTAAGATGACCGAGTCGTACATCTATGGTTTTCATTATGAAGTATTAGACTTATTTTGCGAAAGTACCATGCGATATCGTCATAGTTTCTCCTATTTGTGTAGAGCAAGACGGAAAAAGGTTTTCCTTTAGGGAAACCTTGAACCCATACAAAGAAAAAGGTCTAGTCAGGCTTTGAGAAAACAACGATTTTTCAATACGAATTTCAGAGAAAAAAATTGGCCTGTTCCTTATGCGCATATGATAAGCCGCTTAAATATTGCCTGCTTGCAATCACATACTCTCGCACATCCAGTGAAATGAGTGGGAATTGTTGCCGTCAGCAGTGAAAAATGTCAACATTGTAACGAGCTTCCGCTATATATATATATACACCCAATGTTTTGCCTATACACAGTAACACCCAATGTTTTGCCTATATACAGTAACACCCAATGTTTTGCCTATATACAGTAACAACCAATGTTTTGCCTATATACAGTAACACCCAATGTTTTGCCTATATACAGTAACACCAATGTTTTGCCTATATACAGTAACACCCAATGTTTTGCCTATATACAGTAACACCCAATGTTTTGCCTATATACAGTAGAAATCCTAAGGTCTGCTATGATTCACCCTATCATTGCAGACAGGTCAAACGTCCGAACGCCTAATATTGATTGGTAGGGTGTTTCGCCGCAATATCATATGATATGGCGCCCCGTCTCAGAGCAACTTCGATCGGAAGCCAATGAACAACCAGGAAAGCAGTGTTTTGTCATATTAAAAAAGTAAATAACTACATTAAAACTGCGAATAGATTTATCTTTCTTGGAATATCTGAGCCCGGATCGTCGTTTCGTTATTATGTAAATGTTTAGGCTGCGATATAAAGACCTCCAGGTAAAATTGGTGCTCAGCTTGGTAAAAAAATTCTAGCTTTTATCTTGCAACTGAACAAAATGTTACATACAATAGAGCCCCGAATGCACATAATAAAATTTTTGCTATAATTATATATAAAAACGACTTTAATGTAATGTAACTTTCGGCCCTGACTTCATGCCAAGTAATTTTAGCGAACAATATCGTTGGGCGAAAGAAAAGTATATTCAATTGGCAATTACCAAGCATATGAGACTTAATGAGCTCAACTAACTGACTTCAAGTTCTATTGAGTTCCCTGAAACTTTCAGCCAGCCAATTAGAACGAAGTGAAAGAAGGCAGTCCACAGTTACCTGCCAACCAGGAAATCTTAGCCAGGGCTCACAACTTTTAAATAGTTACCGTTCATGGTCAGGCATGTTTTAACTCAGTTTCATCTGACAGATTTACTTGGATATTTTATGAATTTAACCCATGATACATACACAAGCGTCCTTAATATGCACCGGAAATAACACGCCAAGTAATACCATGTACGTGATTAAGCTTTCTATAGTTTTTCTATCCATACTCTATATCGAGATATCCATTTACTAATGGCTTAGGCGGGTCTCGTAGGCGACAATCCAATAGCTCAAGTGCGGACCCCGACAGCTGTTCGCCGTAAGATGACAGATCAACGATTATAGACTTGCCCTCCTTACCATATGAACAGGCAGGATCATCTCGAGATCGTAGCAACATCCACTCTCGTCCCGTTCTTCTTTGACAAACACTGACATAATTGTTGGTCGCGGATCAGTTGTCGACAAATGGTCCAGCCCAAACAGATGGACTTTCCAGCTACTCACGTGTGACGTACATTCCCCGCAGTACGCAGCTCGAATCAATACACTCGTAGCATTTATCGTTCGTTGTATCCCACTCGGAAACTAGCAGTTTCTTAGACATCGTAGATCGTAGTTTTGTAGCAATCAGATACGATCTACCGACCCCATTGAGCGTATAGTTAACGACTGTTCTCCCGCTTGCGTTAGATGTCTCTTACTGCACGTCAGTATCTCACTTCGCCGCAAGATGTGCATCACTAGCCTTAGCGTGTGCGCGAAAAACCGCTTGAAACAGACGTCTGTAGATTGTGTTCGCAGTGAATTTCTAATCACTGCTAAATTTTAGTCATGGGTTCTTTACAAAGAATACTACATAGTAACTGGGTTCACCGCTATCACTCCAACAGCAGGCAATAGTAGCACGGTCATAAGCCAAGCCGAAGGAGAACGGACGGCTAAAGGAGGATGTCAGTCCTCACTGTTTATGGATAGTGGAGAGGGATCAGACCGAAGCAATCGACCACTGCAAACGACGGACAACGTTGGTGGTTCGCCATGAAAATGCAAGCGCAACGGGTGACTGTGTGAATACGATCGTGTGTTTGACTCGGAACGAAAATAGGCCCGTCGTTCGATGGCTGCCAGTAACAATACTTGTAGAAGAAGTGATGTTAAAGGGCGGTCGTCGAATGCGTAGCAATAGTCGTTCGTGATCCTGGCGACTGTGAGGGATAGTTCTATCGTTGATACTCTCTTTCCGAGACAAAAGCGCGACTCCTACTGGAGAGGGAGCCTGGTAAATCGGCCGTGCCACGTGGCACTGACGTGGACGTAAAAATCCTTGACAAGGAAACACATCCACTTTATCGCCTCCTTTCACAGAGAATACGCAAAAATGTTGCGACTGCCACTGGCGCTATCGCCGGCTCCGCCAACTCTACTGATAGACAAAGCCAGCGCCACTGACTGACCGCAGCTATCCAGCACAAAATTATTACGCGATTATTTTAACAACACCAGCAGTATCAGTGATATTATTAGTTAGCCGTAGAGCAACATCAGTCCTGTGCGGTCCTAGTTGCATGCCGCGTACGCGATCATGGACAGCAAATGGTTCCAACACTACAAACACGGGCGGTCTTGTCATTAGGAAAAATACAATCTCTCTCTATTTCTCCGCAGGTTTTTAGTTTAGGATTTTCTGTGCAGACGACCCGACGAAAATGTGACCTACAAATTGAATGGTTAGTCTCTCCATATTAATGCGTTTATGCAAAACTGTATCGCTCGAAAAAATCCAAGCTTCAATTAGCAGGCCTTACTCGGACTCTAAATCGCATTTAAAGACCAGAGCCCGCAGTACGAGACACTCGACTAAAATTGTTCAGATATGATTTGTTTGTCGGGGCTGATTTTTATTTCATATAATAATTTGTGTCAAATCGTGTGGGCAGGGAAGGAGGTATATGCCTGCCTAGGCAAAGTCCTTTGCGTAATTAGCAATCAATTAGACAAGTGCAGCCTTTACGTGCTGTGTGTAAGTACAATCTTTTGAAGAACAAAATGATACTATACAAGAGAGACGTATTTCCCTATTGAAGGACTCTAATGATCCGTCAAGTTGAGAGCAAACAGGCCCTCATAGCTATGATAGAGAGATATTTTTCAAGTTTGCAGTTGTAACATACGTTTTGATTACACGGTCATGCCACTTGTCGTGAACTTTGCCCTGCGTCGAACTGCGCTTGTTCTATACAGATCTACCTAATAACGCGATGCGATTAAAATCCACTATCCGCATAAGAATGATTTGTACAGGGGCTATCAATTGAAAGCTTAAGATAGCACGGTCTCAAATGATTGCTGGCACAATTAGCATAAGGAAACGAAGTCAAGGCAGAAGTTATTCGGTAGTCTTCAATCTGGATAACTTTTCTATCTGGTAACTTCTATCTGGATTTCACAAACGTATAACATTCGGCTGAACTGCTTCTGTTTTGATCCTTAGTGCCGCAGCGCTAGCCATCAAGGGAATTCTACTTGCTTTCGGCATATTTGTTCAAAAGGTTTCCATTAATTTTTACCTAAATGAGCCTATTAAAACTATAGTTCAGCTTAAACAAAGGTTAATCAAGTGACTGATGGCTGGGCAAAGCTTACTTGTAAGGTTACAGGACGTTACTTCTACAGACCGGAAAAAAAAGTTATTTAACAACACAACATCAAATTTGGGTTTGAATAAAGGTGTGACTTTCTGCGTGATTACGCACGTTTTTGTCCACCTGTTTAGTAGACGCTACCTAGATGTGCCTTTCCAAATAAGTAAACGATATTCATTGCACAGAAGATTGCGAAACCGTAAAACGTTGCGTAGTTTCCAATAATTTCTGGCCATCCTGTAGACGTATGTACATTTTCTTAATAGGGGCGAGGTGAAAATGAGGTGTAAAGCAAAATCAGACGCGTTACATTGGCAGCTCAAATCGCACAGTATAGATCCTTGTTCTGTTACATGTAATACTTAAGTTGTTTTCGGCATGAGAGTGAATCATATTCCATTGCCATAAGAAAAACAAAAACATAGATCACTTAAGAAGAAGTTGTGCTCCATTCAATAGTTACTCAGTAGCTTCCATGTATCGCGCGTTTCTCTGGCTATCAGACCGCAGTATAGTGTACTAATACTGGCCACGAATGTATATCTACGGCACGGTACGTTGCACACCGAAACACTTTGGTTGGAATCCTCGAGCGTTATCCGAATTAATATTTCTGACACAAACGTATTGCCTGTGTGGCATCATGCCTACGTTTTTAAAGAAGTGATTGATTTCACACTGGAAGTTTCTTGCGGGCAAATACAGTAAGTCATTTTAAATTCTTCTCCTACTTAATCGATTTCAATGTTTATGAACTGAAGTGTGAGTCAATTGTATAGGTTGTGGTAGCCATTCCAGTTTGTTATCTCCCGAGTTTTGTCGGCCAACGCTCTCTCTCTGCAAGTACACTTGAAGAATCGCGTCGAGTTTTACGTCCGGTAGCGTCGTTTGAAGTTTCGTCAGACGCCCATCAGTGTGCATGCCCGCGCGAAGCAAAGTGTCTTCCATCTAACCCAGACCTAAGCGCTTCCCTTGGATTAACCCACTCACGGGATACCATACATTGGCTTAACTGACAAAGACCAGCTTATCGATTTTTTTTTTGACATTGACAAAACTTAAGTTATAAAGCCGCAATATGAATGTGGATTGCATTTCCGTTCGAAGAGGTTCCTTGTTGCGACTTCGTCATTGAATACGCATGCATAAGTAATGTTTTTATTTTACGAAGCTGAAGCTTCATAGTTCACTAATAATCGACTGGATTGAGTACTTCTTTGTGGTTAATTTAACGGCTGCTAGAGGAATCGATTTAATAAAAAAAAAAATAAAGTATAACTTTAACTCGTCTATACCAGGATCAGGGACCTGATGCCATCCCTTGTACTTGAAATACACCATGTTCATCGTCATACAATAAATCAGTTATATGTATCAAAGATAGATTACTTAGGGGCCTATATTCCCAAATGAAATCAGTTTTCCTTCGTAGGGGCGATAAACAGCACCCTACATAGACGCATAACACAGGCACCGCTCATTTGAAAGGCTAAATAAAATTCAGACAAAGATAGCCATGTAGTGGAGCCTTACAGAAGGTCCTGGCATAAAGAATCCCCATCGTGGTATCAACCTAGCTGGTAGTGTGTGCTACTGCCTAATATCTCCGCTCATACAATCGCTGATTGGCACAACAAAAGGGTCAAAGAGAGTTAATAAATTTTTCCGAAATGTCTGATTTTCCTTTTTACTTAGATTCACACGAATTCATCTCGGCTTCATAAAGTGAACGCCTGCGTTTCTACCTAATTTGGAGCTTACCAGAAGAGCAGGCAAATGATTACCTCTCAAATAATATTTTTATGGTCATTGCAAAGTTCCAGTCATCCGAAGGTATACAGTAGGTCACTGAAATAGGTCACTGAGAACCCGTTCGTGGATGATGACTTCATGAGATAAGGCGTTAGTTGTGTTCGCTAGTTATGCATGCATTTAGTATCCCGCCCCCAGCAGATACTTCTTCGGATGCCACATACAGTTTATTACCACATTTGTTTAGGTGAGGTCATTGACAAAGCAAACGCCATTCCTAGCTGACGGCATTCGATGCTGTGTGCAGCGACTGACGTTTTTCTGGGTCTTTTATTCATCGTACAGTATTTGATCACGGCAAAATAGAAAGGTTAAAATTCAAATCAACTTTATTCAAGAAGAAGTGGGCATCAGCAAAAAATCACATAACACAAATTTCTACAAATAACATTCTAGTAATAATAACTATTATTATTATTATTATGAGTTGCACTATTATTATTAATTGAATGCGTTGGGTGATAAATATTGGTGTATTTAAGTGGAATACTTCATTATTTTGGATGCAATGGCCAGAAGAGTTTCCGTTGTAACTCTAACTTATAGGAAAATGCATGGCTAAATTTCAGGCAATTGAAGGCAAGACGAACTAATAACGTTCCGAGAGAATATCTATGGAGACGGCTGATGCTGATGGGATTTACATGTGGGCCGGTCCATGAAAGATCTGTATCAGTTAAACAGCAGGCCGAAGTTGTGCATGTGTAAACTATGTAGCTCTGACATGATCCTGGAAAATTCAAACATAGTCCTAACGCCAATGCTCTGAACCGTTGATACAATTTTTGAATGCGGATAGAGCACTGAGCTTATTTTTTTCCTTTAGAATGAATTGAACTCGAGCCATCAGAGTCACCCTGTCTCTTGTATATATTTGCTGTGCATCTTTGACGTCAACTCCCTTTTCAAAATATTTAGATGATTTTATATCGCGCGCGTAATTCAGACGCGTTTATTGTTATTCGCCAAAAAAATATTCTTATGGCAGTAGAGTATGCGTCCTACTATCTAGGAAAAATAATTTCTTATCGCAAATCGTGCTTGATACGTTGGCCTTAACGACATTTCATTCACTTTACCCACAAAGAAGTTTTGTTTGCATTTTTATTATTCTTGAGAAAAAGATTTACGCTTGTTCAACCTGACAGACGCATTTGGCATGGCGTTCCGTTCCGACTTGCGTATTTGTACGCATTAAAACCCTCTTACACTCAATCGTTATTGAGCGTGAAGACGAACATTGTTCATATTAGCGACACTTCGGTCTGCCGCCCACTCCATTTAGACTAAGCAGCACAAACTCGAATGATTTGTTCTCAATCTTTTTACCACCAGGAAGTATGGTCATGTGTTTACAATGAGCATCTTGCAATAACATCATGCAATCGTGCATCATGTGACGTCATCGGCAGAAAAAGCTGTGACGTCAGTCAGCCTACCACAAATCGCATGTCAGACTCCTTTGCGCACGACGTTGAAAAGGTAGCTTATCCCATTAGGTAAAAACAACCTATGCAATAATAAGAGGAACTACAGAAAGGTTGTAGGAAGCCGGACCCTGGGCCGCTGCAGACCCGAAACTTTGATAAGCAGAACAGGCCTTAATGTCACCAACGTGTACGATATCAAACTCTTAGCGCCTTCGGCCATCAGGCCATACATCCACCCACGTCGTGCGAAACAGAGAACGTAGGAGAAAGTAAAGGGCTTTACGAACCGCGCCCCCTGGTCATTGCACACACCGATTGAAACTACATTGCCTTCCAAGTAACCGAGAACAAATACAGCGCTGTCGTCGTGCTTTGCCATTGTCAACGGAAAGAGCCAAAGGGCAAGTACAAACTATAAAAAATCGTCACAGTTCAATTGGTTTCGAAGCGGCGGGAGAGGCGAAACGGAAAAAGGCCGACCTGGTCACGGATTGAGGGCAAAGTCTGTCGTTTGTCCCTGACTAAAAACGTATACATTCAGCCATTTGCATAAACTTTAGCTAAGTAACACGACGGAAAGGTAACGGGTCTTAAGTAAATAAGTGATCCAAGTTTTAAGCTCGGAGATAGAACGATTTTAGAAGTGGTATTGCTATAAGCGTATCAGCAACATAGCACGAGCAAGCGTCTAAAGGCCTGCCTTTACGGGATGTTTTAAAAAACTTGCACCTTATAGTTTATCGTATAATGTCATGGAGTTCTACTGCTTAGGTAAATTAATCCTGCTTAAATAGCATTACATTTCAGGTATGTATGTGTACAAAAAATATTTGACTATAGTCAATATATTAGGCTACTACGAGTTAAAGAATACGATGGTTTTAAGCTAAGCTTTTTTAAAAAAGAGATAATATGCTTTAACAACAACAATAATAATATAAGTATAATTTGTAAATAGTAGAAGCAACAAAAATCATCTGTAACACGACGATGAACAAAGTCGTCATCGATGCAATATAGAGGCAGGCACTTCAATCAAGCCAAAAAAGGGGCCGTTTTCACGGTCCACAGCACGCCTACGCACCTATAATATAGGTCCAGGACGTGGGAACTGCACCCACTGGCCCACAGTATAACCGATAAGTAATGCTAATGATGAACTATAGCATACAATATTAGCTCTGTTGACCGATGATTCCATGGTTCGGCAGGACATTTATTAGTTCAGACACGTGGACATTTTGCCAACATCACACAGATACCTGTTCATCAAAGGCTTTAAATAATATCAACATTTTTGTGTCGCTCGATAGCAACATAATGTTTGCTGATTAGTCGGCCTGGTTTACATAATCGGCGCCTGTGGAATATGGCCGACCATCAGGCAAAAATAGTGTGCAAGTTCTTTTCGTCTGCAACTCTTGCGGCTAGCTTCTGGTGCTAGCAACAACAGAACATATACAAGCTACTGAAATGTTGGATTATCCTGTTATTTTTTCGGAGTCCACAAATCGATTAAATTTTCCAGCTGTGACTTTATGTGAAACAAAGGTGGTTATAATTCGGACTCTAGCTAGCTAACAGTCAAATTCGGGTTAGCTATCTTCATTTGTTTCCATCTCCAGAACGATGAAGCTGAGGGAAAAGTCGTCTTTGTACCTAGATAACTGGATTCCCGTTAACGTGAGCAGAAACGATGTACAGACAGAAAGATCTTAATCATCGCAGGGTAGCTTCTGAATTGTAACATTATACCATAGTAGAGAATTGGTTCTACTTGTGTCAGTATGCCTTGCGCTCGGGCTGGTCACTTTAGCCATCTAGAATAATGAGTTCGTATTAGAGATTCTATGTGCCGTAATTATAGACCAATAGCATACCTATAAATCAATGCATAAAATAGATTCAAGAAATAGTTGGGCAACATCATATCTGACTTGTTTGAGAGTCGACCCGTCCTTATCGCTCAACACTTCTTCTATTTATCGGAATACAGTGATGCTATTATCTATATACACCCGTAAAAAAAATCCCATTGCGATCAGCTTGGTATGACATCAGTTTTTTCGCTAAATTTCTTCTGATTAAAAAGGGTCCGTTGCTGAATCGAGACCCGAAGCCCCAAAGCAACATCGACGTTCGCGGCTGCGAAGCTAAGCGGTTTGTGAATTAAGAAGGGTATAGGGCTTGAATGGACAAGAACAAACGATAACTAAATTAACTGAATAATGGAAACCCCAGCACAAGCTGCCACCAGCTGGACCAACATTTTTTTATAGTCGTTATTAGACGCATCTGCAAATGCTTCAGCACCTGATTCAGTAGCTGCCGCCGCCGCCGCTTCTGAACCGGCCACCATAACCCATCGGACTGGCAAGCCAGATTAACAGCTAAATGTTTACGCTTCAGCGGAGCGAGGCGCGGTTGTGTTCCCCTTGTCCAGTAGTATCACCGGCATGAGTACTACCAGGATGAGCCCGCGCGATAGAACTGCTGGTGGTATGGCTCCGGAACACGACCGGATAACCTCCCTTATTCCGCGGCTCGGGGCCCTAACCAACGTTAGCGGCGGCGGCGGCGGCGGCGACAACGAAGTAGATCTGTCCGACAGAGGGAAGCATCGAACAGTACACAGTAGCAATGGTAATGATTGCTTTGCTCTTTTACTGCCCCGCTGCGTCCGCATATCTTCTCTGCTGTTCCAATAATTCGATTCATAGAGAAACAGATGAACAGAGCGCCACCGTCGCAGCTACCAAACCATTCATTCTGGTGCAGGAATCCACTAACTTTATTCCTGATTCGTCGTCCATTACGGTGACGACCTCTAATCAGGATCAAGAACTTCACCGGATTGCTTCTAGATTTATGATAGTGCCACCAAAACAAATATTGAGTTTCTCTAAACGTAGAGATTTTTTCTGATGCACAAACATTGTGCTCTTTTATGCACAGCAGTGTTTAAATTGGTACTGTTAGCTAAAGGTGTAAGTAATGTTAAACTAATGAAAAAATAGAATATACTTATCACATACTTCGACAGCCGAAAAACTTTGTTCTAGAACGATTTGGAACAGTGAGCAGATATGTAGGATACAAAAGGATACGGTTGGGAGATTTGCTTTCCACCCTCTAACAAAGATTAGCGCTTGAAAAAAAAAACAGTTTTTAGGTGCTTGACCCCATGTAAATACAGCAGCCAATCACGCACCGGGGTAACTGGAAAAAATAAGCATTAATTAAAATACTGTAATAGAGAAGCTCGTTAGATTACAAACTTGAAACTTTCCAACGAACTTATTTATTGTTTTTTTTTTTTTTTTTAATCACTTTATTAGCAGTACTCTATTTAAACAAAACGTCATCACACTACAAATTCAAACTTAGTAGAGCTGCCGTGATACATATGAGTGGCACAGTTTAGACCGGGATAAGTTACCAGACCCCCCGGCAGCAGATTGACTCCATTGGCGACAACGTTTATTTAGGGAGAGTTTGAAGTACAAGTAATCATTACGCGATCTGATGGGTCCTTGTTTGGTATATTTCGACCCGGGATAGTGACGGCAGAGGTGGAATATCATAGCGAATTGTGGCAATTGATCGCTCATCGTTCTAACACCTAGGTTCATCACAGGTGGACGTGGTCTATTACTTTCGTTACTTGGTATTACTTTCGCCACGAGTTAAGGTGGTCACTATAGCCATTAATAATAATCGAACCAGGCTAGAATAGTGGGCTCACCTTTGCTTAGCCGTTATAGGCGCGGAACCGGGATCGCAACAGGCATTGATCAGTTCCTCTAGCCCGATTTCCATCTCGTTATTCCATACGTTGGAACTGCGAGTTATCTAAGTCTAGCTGTGCTAACTGTGTGCTTATTAAAAGTAAAGGAAACATGTTCTGAAAGAAAACAAATGATCGTTTGACAGCCTTGGCCGACTGCAATATGTCCAGTCTTGAAATTATTGATCCTGTTCTCTCAGAAACAACGGCTGTTTTTAGGATTGAAGCGTCTCCGTTTTAAACCTTTAGATCAAGTGATTCGCCTTTTGTAGAGTCCACAGTAGACATTATGTATATAAAAGGGAACAATATGGGAAAGGCAGAGGTCGTGAAGTTCCGTCGCAAAGGTCCACGTAATGAAATTCGGATCGCTATTTATTTTCCTCATATTTATTGTGTTCTACACAATGTTCAACCGTTCATTCTTGAAATATATGAACCCTATTACGAATGCTATCCTATCTAAGTATTCATGAGGTATATAGGATTAACGTTACTGCTCAGAGATCATAATATGACAGTATAAATGAACCTAATAATACATATGTGTATCAAACTGACACATATAGGACAGGATTACTATATACGCTCAGCCTGTAGTCACAATTCGGACCAATCAAGCTGATGCGCGCCTTCGACAGCCGGAGTTATAAAGTGGCTTGATTAAATCAATTATATCCCACAGCAGAATAGCTAGTGCCTGCTTGTGGATTCCGTACTACGATAAAAACATGTAAAAAACGTTTGCTACATGTATCATGCTTATGAATTGATTTCGTTTCTCTTTCTAGCGTTGCCAAACAGGAACTGAGCTTGGCATATGTTATTGCATGATGCCGTGCAATTCGAGAACCTACGAGTTAATCTGTCCTTCATATAGCCCCCATTACTTCGCGGAAGCAGCCGCGAATCCTCAGCTGCAAGAGCAGGCTGAGAATCGGTGTTATCTCAACTTCTTCCACTTTAGGCGAGTCTAGAATGGCTTGCTTGCGACAGCCTGTGATATATGCTGATCTGTTTCGGTCAGAAAAGCTAACGCCGACTTCCATTCCGTATTCGATAGCAACTTCAGAAGCCGAATAGATTGTCGTTACATGGCACAGAGGGTATTTGCTATTCATAGATTGAGTCCGAATTTACATGCAACGAATATAGTGAGGATAATTCAAAGATTTTTCACAGAAAAGCAGACAATTCGGAATGCTGACGGCGAGATACGAACATACAGGGGCGCACTGAGAGACCCCGAAGTGATTCTCTCTTCCTTACATAACAAAGTCCAGAATAGACTGTTCAATGACCAGGACACCTAACAACTGAACACAGTTCTCATTGTCCTAAATGGCAGCAGGTTCCGCACCGTCCAGCAAATAGGCAATTTTTCTGGTGTATTTCACATGCCGAAAATAGCAGCACTGATATACAATGCAAGTCTATAGCTCTGGGTCGTTTTGGCTTGCCACCATAGGCTACTTATGCGAGCGACGCCTCCCCCGGAAGCAGCGGCCGTAGCAACAGCCTACGAAACGGCAAGACACGGTTGGCCGAAATCAACCGCTTAGGTACAAGGTCATGAAACCTCTGAACAAGAACGACAGAGCTACCTGCATACTTACATACAGCCTATTGTATATAGGTACAGTGCATGCACATAGGCCAATTCGGAAAACCAAACGAACAACGTTTTCCGAAGTATCATCTCACAATGATAAACCTATTTATAATCCCAAACGATAGCCGAGGTTACTGAGCTATACAAGAACGGTCGCAAGTCTTGCATTAATTTTCGGCATTTTTCAGGTTTATTGTCTAATACGGCTTTAGTTAGCAACATTTACGATAAAGCGTAATATATGCTATAACTCCGGGCGATATTTTAGGCAATAAGGAAATTATAGTATTTTTATCTCTGTATTTAAAGATCGAGAGGTTTTATGTGAAGTGGTCTCCTCCCGCCAGCGGCAATTTCACACCACCCACCGCGCATACTATTATTACTTTTATTGTCGGAAGTTGATTTTATTAGTTCAAAATCAGTTTCAGCAAGTTCGACATAGAATAAATATATTGTGAAAATTATGAACTTTTTAAAAGCTCCTGTGCGCATAAACAACTCTGTCTTCGTGAAATGAACGTCTTTTGCAAAAATGTTATGTTTGCTACAAATAAAGTCTTTGAGTCTAGTTCTTGTACCTACCACAAGATGTTAATAAACTATCATTATGCTTTATTTTTAGTGACCGGAAAAGCCGCATAAACCATCCACTTAAAATAGGTATCGTTAAAAAAAGTTGTTGTAATCGGCACCCCCTTAAGTTCATCTTGGTGTGGGTGTCGTAGGTAGTTGCTATTAAGGGACCGTGCAAAATGACGGTGGTCGAGAAAATAAAAATCTGCAATACAATATAAGGAAACAGGGACTGTGACGTGATTTTCCATCTATGATCTCGACTCAGCCAACCTGCCTTAAATTTGGCTATAAAACATATGCTTTACTTTTTTTTTTGCATTGTTCTCGTCGACGCTTCCTTCGAAAAAGGATACAGGTCAAATCGATGCGAACTGCTATGAAATCTTTGTTTTTGGTCAAACTTTCGGAATGACCACAATTGGCAACAATTCATATTCGATTACAAAAACAGGACATTTTCTTCAAATGTTTGTCTGCAGGCTATCGATCGGCTAAGATATTATCGACTTCGACTGTTGGACGGTTCTTCGTTCGTGCACTTCATGCGCCTTCCATTTACTTCGGTTTGTCCGTTACGCGGTACTAGGTGAACCTTCCGTAACAACACGAAGCCCTAACTACTAACATGCGCTTATATTTCGTTGAACGCTGTTCGGAATCAAAAAAAAAAAGGTCAAAACATCAGGAACAATTTCGGTTTAGTCCACCGCGCACAAAATCACTTCTCGTCTGTTTACTACATCGAAAAGAAGGTTGGCCTGCGTGTATCCGGTTTCGATTATGAAGATACAGCCCCATTGCCTTTAGATAGCTTAAAAAATTGCAAATCAAACCAAAAACGACGAAATTGTTTGCATACTAACTTCCACGAGCTGTTCCGGCACCAACTTAGTTACCTTTTGCCGTTAAGCAGGCACCCCAAGCGAAAGCACTTTGAAAATAATTAGGTCCTTATTTAAAGGGGACAGACCAACAAAGAAAAGCTTTTTTTCTATTCATATAGGCTACTAGCAACAAACAACCACGAACGTCGTGTACATGCTCGACGACATTGAGTACGTTCACCTTGACAGCTTTTGTTCACGGTGAACAGAAAATAAGTAGACTCCGTAAGCTAACTCTAGGCCTTTACCGTTTTTACCGATAAATTCATCAATACAAGCACTATCGCAATACACTCCTGTGTATGTATGTGCAAATAATTTTGATCACTTATTCGTAGCGGATACGAAAGGATTTTTCGAAATTATTTTACCATTGGCTACGGGCTTCTTGAACTGAATAAAAGACTCGACAATGTTACTTAAACGCGATTAACGGCGTGCTCAGCTGTGTGTAGAACGCTAACCCACTAATGCCAACAAGACTAGTTAGTGTGTAAGTGTAGTATAGTACAGTATAATTTCAATATGTACGTATTACCCGTCCGAAAATCGGCATCTTGCCGAGCCTGGTCGTCTTGCGATTTTTCGCCACATTTTGCCTCATCCATTCAATTGTTTGTCTCAATTGGTTGTCCGACCCATGGAGCTCAACTTTGCTACTATAACACTGGAGAACAAAATTGACTTACCACTAATCCGCCTTCAATTTAACACTACTGTTAATATTAATTAAAGATCAACGTTTACCGTTTACCTAAAGATAGGCTAAGAGCTAACACAAAACAGTAACGTATTTTTTATGATCAGTCTTGGAAATTTGACGGCTCTCTGCAGATTTGGCAGTTCTGTTTACTTAGCGAGGACCACCTTCGTGCGCAGTCACGATCAGCTGCCAACCCAATTCAGTCGCTATTATTTCAAGTCTCGATTTCCATTAAGCGCCACCGCACACTGGCGTACGGCACGATCAGTCGAGCTAGACCCTTAGCCACCATTCTTGGAGTGACGAAATACAAGTTAGAGTCACACTACATTCATATAGGTGAGGTGATAATGACAAATCCAGTCGTGATTTTTTGATAATCATATATAT
>NW_019211456.1:26136943-26310621 GCF_002443255.2 Varroa destructor | reverse complement strand
TATATATATGATTGCTACAAGGAAAAAGGCATCAACCATCTACTGGGTGAGAAGAGGTGTTTGCGGTTCAATAGCGCATCACCCCATTCTCTAAAATGCACTTATTTTCAAGAAAACAGCATAGCAAGGCTAACAATAAAAACACTACGAGGTCACAGCAGTTCTATAAGTAATTTTGGAAATTCTTTCTACGATTTGTTGATGATGCATTTAGCGATCGAAATCGAAAGAGTAAATGTTTGGATAGCCTTAGTACCGGATATGGGTGACGTTAGTATGAGTAAAAACGTCGGGAAACAACGTGTGCCCCCGATTTTCGTGCTAATATACCTAGTAGACTAACTTCTGAAGTATAACGTTCCGTTCCATTCGATGTAATGCTGAACAGTAACAACTGTCGTAGACTTAATACTGTAAATAGTAAACAGATCGAAAACGAATTTCGCCTGAATCTACGACATGCTAAGTACCACTGGGTCGTCGGCCTCAGAGACGGCGATGGCACATGAATGAATTATTGAATCAGCAGCAACTAGAATAGCTGTATTATGATTATCATAAAGACCTTATAAGGGTGCCCTCAACACTTCAGCCTATCTAACATTATAGATGTGTGCTGTAGAAAGTAAAATATAGTCGAAATGTAGCGCGAATTCTAGTCCAAGTATCGTAGACGTTACAAACAGCATGTCAGAGGACAGAAGGCCTGCCCTTAGTGGAGAAACGCACTTGAATATGTAATTATATAGAAATAACATAAGGAAACATAAATCTGAATTAAAAACCTGACTCTGGATAGGTTTCCTCAATGACACGATTATACCATCGCTATGGATTAACTTGTGCTCGCCTTCGAATAAGGGGAGCAAGTGTGCACTGATCGTAAGTTTCAGACTCGAGAACTTTATTAAACATAACTAAACAATCAGTGAAAGGCTTAAGCTCTTTATGTAACTTCGTAAAGTGAAAGAGTTCCGTAGAGATCAACATATTTACGATGCATAGTGGCAGCCTTAAACTCCGTTCAGCAGTTTACTACAAACGGCATTTTACCTGCGCAATCGTCTGCGCAATGGCCAGCACGACGGTGTTTGAAGAGCATTTCCGTCGACGTAACCAACGGCTCAGTACACAGAGTTTTCATGTTGTTCTATAGAAGTTTATCGATATTAGCATAATTTAAGCGTATCAGCTAATTTTTAAAGGATCAATTCGCCTTCTATAGCCGCAGATGGCACCATCATTATTCCCGGTATATTTCAATATAAACAACGTCAGATGAAGCACGTGTCGGATCACAAAACCCAGTTTGCCTTTAACATTAGCTAATTCTAAAGGATCTTCCAAAAAATTCAACAGCTAATCTCAGTTGACGGTTTCGAGCTCGTGCGGTAACACTCTACTTACATCGAACCTGACTGACGTAAGCGCTTGTACCTTGCACATGGCACCAATCACCCTAAGCGTACAATTATTATTTGCTGGGTTGCCCATTTAGCACTGGTTAGTGGCAGATCGTTCAAATAACAATTTATCCTCTAGTTACCAGTCAATTACATCTGTAAATGAGTACAGAAGCAAGTACGTATAGCGGAACCAGTCAACTATAGGCGTTTTTCTACTGTTCGCAGCAGGGAATCCAGCTGGGCTCATGGGCGATGGGCTCATCAGTCAGACTGTAACTACAAACTGTACATACGTTTGTGTTGTGTGTGAACATACGTAGCTGGGCGTCTATGTTTACCTGTGTCCCTCTAACTCGGTGTGCCCCTCTGTCTATATCTCTGTGGGTGTCTACTCATGTGCACTGTACAGATGACACCCCCCGAATGATGACATTCAACGTTCACCCAACCGTTCCTGTTGCTGGACAATTTCATTTTCACCTTCATTGTTTTGTTTCTTCGCCAGTTGGCTCAATCAATTCTGCCCTCGGACTTTTTGTTACTGGCGAGCGACTGAACGCTGATCTGTCCTATGCTATGCCACCATCTTGTTCGGTCTCTCGGAGCTTCTCGTGGTCGTGTGAATGCTAAAAAGCTACAGGTAAAAGCAGCCGCCGCCGTGACCTGCAATAAACTAATCCAGGCCGTTACTGCTACTGCTATAGCCTGTTTTTTGTATGTCGCTGTTGACATCCCATCGCTGCTGCAGCCCCTGCAAAATGTCGACTTTCCGTTACGCCGTAACTCGTCTATTTCGTTAGCCCATTTACTGCTGCTGCTACCCAGACAGAGCTCTGCTCGCCAGCCAAGGTTGGGGACTGAGCAGCAGTGAAGTGGGTTATCAGTACCTGCCCACTGTCCGAGAGGGATCGCGTCCGTGGCGGAACAGTTGCTTTATCACTTATCCTCTTTCTTGCAATATTCACGTTTTTATTATGGTTGTGTTTCTCTGCTCCGTTGTCTCTGTTATTTCGCCTATTGCTTTTTTGATTTTCATCTCGTACTAACTTTTCTCTCACCGTCTGGTTTACTCAGCAGCCATCACTAGCGCAACAAACGTCGCGGGATGACAAAACCCCGACTCGCCAGACGGGACTGTTCTCGCCACCATCGTGCCATGGGCAATGCTAAACAGCATTTCTGCAACAGTGGTTTAGCGTCATTGTTCATTAAACACGGGTATTATCATCCAGTCAGAGAAAAGGCGGTGACCATATTTGGCTTTGCTATGCGTAAGAACGCTTGGCTGTATGCACATAACCAGGCATAGGGACACCATAGTCTCTGGCCGTTGCTGAGAGCAGTGGAAAGATAGACGGTAAGGCAAATTGAAGAACCATAGGCTACGGAAGCCATCCTGTAATGGCTTTTTTATTACGTAGATATATATATATATATATATATATATACGTTACGTATATAGTATTTGCCTGCTAATTTTAGGGATACGTTGTGGTCTAGATTCGAGCCCGGGCATGGACGCCAGCCGTCTGTCTGATGGAAACATAAGGAGGTTACGGAGGCAGAAAACGCGTGGACTAACACATTAGCCGTTAAGCTCTATATAGACGATGTTACTTGGTTATGATATGTGTCATACAAACATTGTACACACATAAAATCTGTATGTCAGAGCATTCATAAGTTCGCAACACTGCTCCCATCTTTCCCCCTAAATCGGTTTCCTTGTATCTCAAAAAAATTAACAAAAGCTCAGTAGCTTAGGTGGTGATTGCCGTATTGATTATTGTCGTCGTTGCTGTCATGCTCTCGTTTCTGATAAATAATTATATTAAATTACTACTAAATATATATTATATTAAATAAAATAGAAATTAGCGCAAGTGCCTAATGAAGCTTGTCGGTTCTATCCTTCATGAATGTTATTTCCCATACCAATGCTCATCTCATCGAATAAAATAACGATATCATCCTACTAATTGTTTAGGCGACAAGTAATATTACCTAGAAGTACAGTACTTACCTAGAAGTTGAAACGGCAGAAGTTATTTAACATACTCAGGCCGGCAAAACTGGCTCACGTATATTTTTCTTTATAATGTTATTTCATATTCATAATAACGTTAGCTGAAAGAAAAGCTTAATAAGCATGACGAACATAAACATATTGCATAGGGGTGTAATATCTATGTAAGAATAACCATATATATATGAGCTTTATGTACGTTTAAATAAGGCAATGGCTAAGCACCTCTTACCGATTGGTGCAGAGCTTTTATCTATGTTTAACTATTTATTTAGGCCCAATGAATTAACTGAATACAGGCCTCCACGATTTTTTCAAGCTAATGGAAGGCTCACATTCTGGAGCCTTTCTAGTCCTGCCATTCCGCGCTTTATTTCTAGTTTTGTTATCTGTCTTAACCACCATGTAAGTTACTCTGGCAGCTGAATCAACCTTTTGCTCTCGCGATCTTCTATCAGTTGAGACATGGCTCTTTCTTTATAAGGCCCCAAAAGCACAGCTAAGCTGTGACCAAGGTCTGCCTCGAGTTGGCGTGGTCCTTGTTAACCTATAACCAGTTTAGTGTTAAAGGAGCATAAGGGACTGCAAATAAAAGAAAAATGTATTATAACGTTAACATGAAAGCGATCACTTTTGTTCGGTGCTAGCCTGTTCGCAAGACTAGGCTGTTCCTTCATAATCTCGTTTAGGTGCTTACGCGCGCAAAGGCTTGCGTACGTCTTGTTGTACTCAGCGTTTGTTATCGATTTATATACTGATAAATCACAGTTTCGGCGGATCGAGATCGACTGATAGAAATGTGGCCGACGGGCAACATAACGACGCAGCATTGGACGTTACATAATGGTGATACAATTAGGTTTATTATTCAACCATTTGTTGAGGGACGCTAAAAATTCTATGTACGCTTTCTGAGAATATTCGTTTTTATTTACTAGTTTACTTTGACCCGATTTTGTTTTTTTTTCGTCTTGAAGTAGTCACATGAGCTGTTCTACTCGAATTCGACTACGTATTCGAAAAAAAAAACGCGAAAAGAGGAAGGAAATTTACCGAGCGGCCCCTGAACGCCGAGTGCCGTAGCGTTTCATTACTGATTACAATAATGCTATGACTAAAACTTATCAGATCCGGATGGATTTGAATTTAGGTTGATTGATAAGGCATGCTCCTCGCCATGTTTCCAAGCAGAGCGGTGGATGTTGATCCACTAACAGATTAGGTTATATTTAGTCGAACACGACCGGATCGTCTGTTGTGGCATCTAACTATGTAGCAATGACAACAACGACACAAGGCTAAATCGAAAACAATCACACGACTAAAAGGAGCTGTGTACGAGAGCATTCCTTGGACTACAACGATAAGACAACGACAGAATAGGTGGGCATCGCAATTGTCTACGGAAAATAAGGTAATCTCTAATTGGTATCCAAATAGATCTTAAAGCATCCTAAAATATTCTACCCAGATTGAATGTGTCCGTCAAGCATGTTACTTACCACGGCGTACGGTTTGTCCTGATAATGCTTTGATAATGGCCTGTTTTTTTGAAGGCAAGCAGTATTCAAGCATCCGAACACACAGATACATACATACACGCAGGCTGCCCAGTGAGCCGTGACCTTTGTAGATCGTACACGAATATCGTTCGCATTCGTATGCGAAAGAAGATCTTCCGTTGTGGTAATGCCAGCTACGTGTTTCATTTTCCTTTCGCTAATTCTAAATATGATCCTCAGCGCGATATGGATATTCATACATTTCAAGGCACGAGTGTCTCTCCGCTTACGCTTAATAGGTCAAGGAGCCTATCATTCTTATAAACGGATTATACCTATTGTTTATCGGTAGCAGACACTGTGCTACAGGGCCGGTAGTCGAATCACTGTGTTGGTACGAATCCCAAACCCAACTTTTCGCTAACCCTTTCCATTGACCCAAGAGGAGGTTCCTAACCGAACGGAGCACCGACCCAGTTTGCCAGCTGGAATCTAACATTTGTTCCTCCGTTGGCAAGGGACAGCAGTATCCCGTCGAGGTGTTGACGTTACAGTAGTATTACCAATGCATGAACGGGAAGAAGACAAGAGCCACGGGAAAAGTGGGAGGAGCATTTTTAGTTGCCTATAGCCCCTGCTGCCCATGGCATCAACCGTGAACGCAACCGCGCTGCGAGATTTTGTCATTGAACGCTTAAATATCTCAGGGTTCTAATGAAAAGAGTTACCGTTGTGTAGCATGGCTATCCGAGAAAAGGAAGCGTCCCGCTTTCGCATAACAATCCGATTAAACAGAAGTAGCATTCTGTCAAAGCCGGGCTACATTCGGCCATACGGAAGGAGCGAAAGACTAGCGAACAATAGCGGCCGAATATACGCATCCAGCACTTCTTCTACTATGAAAGTTCCCCTGCGACTCTTCTACTACTGGACTCATTGAAATGCTTTGTGTATTTGACGTCCGTTACTGGTAACAACAAATATATATATATATGACCCTATCTAAAAGTACGTAAGGCAACTTGCTACCGAATGTTAATTTGTAGCAGTTGCGTGAGAAAAAGGGAAATAGAAAAGTTTGTTTTGTTACAACTGAAAATGTCATGGATAATGTTTTATTATGTCTAACTGCAACGTCTGTAAGACTATAAATATATATCGCTTAAACATCTTTCCTCGTAGATGCTGTTTCAATGAATGGGCTGGCCTTTGAATGGCGGCTATCTATGCGCTCCTGCGATGAGCGCCTACTAGCGAATATCGAATACGAAATCTTATTACTAATTTATTACTTTTAAACCAAGAAATTCATTGAAACAGTTCATTCATATTAAAATACTGGATAACACAACATATAATGCACGTTAATTAAAAAACATCCATATGTGCAAAACGTGTGTTACGTCCTACCTCTTCCGGCATACGCTAAACGCACAATAATCGTACCCTATAAGCGAAAATGCTAGAATAGATTGTTAAAGTGTTCAGGGTACGCATACCTTAGCAAGACAACCTGCAAAGAGCCTCATCATATACCGGCCGCTGTGGACTTGTTTGTTCACGTGCTTATTGGACCTCATGAAGGCGAGGGGCATTTATACCTTTTAATAATTTTTATGTGGAGGTTAATCAGAGAACCATTGTCGAATCGCTCCTCTTCTTCAAATCATTCAACGTACTCCCTTCTCCCTGTGCATGGCTTTGTCGTCTCTATACCCGTTTACGTATACTTTGTGTCGGATACCATTTGTCCTCAATACCTGAAAATGTTTTCTGCCCTCGTCATTTGCCTAAGGCGGCTACGCGTTCTAGACTCAGCTCTGTTGTCGAAAGCTGCTGACCAGAAACCTGTTAGCACATAATGCCTGGTTTGTGTGTTTTCCATACTGCATGCAGGCACAGAAAGACGTTTTCATGCGTCCTCTTTTCAGGACCCTTCCACGTATGGTCCATAGACTAGCTTTCACATAGTGTAGAAATCGAATGGGCAGAGTGCGTTGATGATCTTGCGCTGTGTACGCAACTTCCCCAACAGCACCAGCAGCAGCAGCAATCGGCATTGCAGTTAGTTAGAATCTCACTTTGTCCGTCCGTTCGCCCATCCATCCACCCATCTGTCTGTATTGCGATGGTGCCATTAATAGTAGCGATGGTGCATTTGGTGACCGCCATTTTCCCGTTGCTTTTGCCGTTCGCTAATGGTCTGCACACTGATTCGACAAAGCTGGAAGACGCCAAGTGTACCTGCAGGTGCAGCAGTAACAAACTGCAAGGGTAACGCCGTACCGACCGGAACTGTTTATGGCGGCGAAGCTGCCGCTACAGCTGTAGCTGTAGCTGTAGGAAAAAGCATCTCGGCCCAACAACCTGTACAGTCTGGCTCTGTTTCGCCGGCCGCCCTTAGCCGAACGTGAACACTTCGCTGGCGTTATTACGTCTACTACTATTTTGCTACGTTTACGCGTCGTTCCCTCTCCGAAACGACGCGATTTGCCAAGCTGGTGGCGTTTGCGGGTTAACAACGGCAGTCCATTGCTTAAAACCGTTAAGCGATTGGCCACTCCTTAGTTCATTGCTTTTCGCGTGTATCATTGACGGTGTTTTACACATTTTATACGGGCACTAGAACATTATACAGTCCGTACACGTGTGCTTGCTTGCACCTTTAATTCGGTCAGTCATTACGGGTAGAGAGGCATACGCATGCGACGTTTAGTCGTGCTCAGACTTCCGCGTCTGTCTTACTCCGTGGCCAGAGGACTGGCCTAATGCTGCTACCGCTACTGTTGTTGTCGTCGTCGATCCTGTATTTTGAAACCCTATTGCGCGGGTAATGGCAGAAACGCATAATACATTTATATCTAGGAAGGCGACGAACAGCAATTAACCTGACTTAGTGTCAAAATATACATGAAAGATAAGGGCAGGAGGAGAGCGAAAAGATTTTCGACGAAGATCGATGCGATCGCCTCTGTGTAGACAGGGTATAGACATCTAAGCACGTGCGGTTTGTTGCTACATGTTGTAGCCATTTGTAAACTAGGCTAAATAAATAACATACTGAACTCATTTCAACATCACTAGGGTGCCATTACGAATGCGATATAAATATCTATTAAGCAACAATAAAACAATTGGCTCTAAATATCGTGCGCTGTGGCTTGATGGCCAACGTATGCTTCGACGCGCTGGCCAAGAGTTAAACCAATCGATATTCGACAGAGGGATTTCAACGTCACATTGTTGGCCTCCGATAGCTCAGCTAGTTGTAGCTTTTCGACTGGTAAGCAGCATACATGAAGTAAGACAGGGTTTCTTGCTTTGGCGCTAGAGTAACTGCTGTTGCTGATTACTGATGACAGGGTACCGTTGTTTTCGCTGATGCGGGTATTTCAGTAGCCTTACGCCGCGTGAGCTATGACACTGTGAAGACGATAAAAACTTCTAAACATTTCGGCTTTTTATGTTATTCTTTCGAAGTTTTTTCTTCAAGGGTTTGCCTGTGCGGCGAGAAATGGCATATGCCTTACGGAATACGCATGAAAAATTATATCAAAACAAACAAATAACCTAGAAGGCCGAGTTAGGCAACGTTGATGAAAATGAAGGAGAAATCACAGCTGGTAATTCTGTGGGCAAGCAAGCTACCTAACAGTTTTGCTGATTGCACGGAACGTACCGACCAGAGGCTACTTCGCACGATGGTACGTGAGCCCCCTGTTGGCGTAAGAATTACCTTAGAAATGATATTTTGTTCTACTATAAACGGGTCCTACGTAAATATGGATACAGCACATGTATATGCCTAATAGGACATGTTAAGTGTTACAATAATATTGAAAGTGTCATAAGTGAATAAGATAGTGCATTTCAATAAAAATCAAATTCGATCATCACGACAAAGTATACTAAGCGATAAAGGCATGAGGTAAAGTTCGGCTAATATATTAGTGAATGGTCGACGACTCTACCAACGCCCACTTATTAATTATAAAAATCTAACTATAATAAACACATCGCAAGTACGCCTCAGATCGAAGAATAAAAACTCAAATTAGCTGCGCCCAAAAACAAGTTCTTCATAATTTTTCAACAACCCCCTTCGCTACCTAGGTGAAATAAGGTCCAACGAAACGTAAACAGTTGTTTCATTATAAACTGTGCATTCTCTCTTTTTTTGATGCCCCCGGGCTATTATTCTGTACAGTTTTCGAGATGAAGTTTTTGTCTGACAGTCCTCTGCTAGTGGTTTGTAGTAGTCGTCCTTCCCTGGACAAAATAAGTACGTGTTGAAAAAAACACGTTGCACATATACTTATTTTGGTCTGCAAGAAGACTCCTAAAAAAAGATTTCCCACAGACCGAAACCGTCGATGACGCCATTTTCGGTACTACGAATCCACATCGCTGTTGGGGCAGAGATGTCAATTGGTCGACCTTTGCTCGTCGACTACGAGTTAGAGAACGAGCACACGATAAGCGGCAACTGAAAAAAAGCCAGCTATTCGTCTACAGAAGCCAGATGTCAGAGCACGTAAGACAGACTTTCCGAATTTATGTTTGTGCGCATAGTAGAATGCTTCGCTAAGGTCAGTTTGTCCACATTCTGCGGGGGTTCGCACTCGAAAAAGTCTCTCTCTCTCTCTTCCTCGATAAATTTCTTTAGCATCAGTTCAATGTAAAGCCGCATTGGAAGGAAACCGGAGAAAGAAGGAACAAGCTACACCCCACGATGACTTCACTAACCCCGACGGCGTTCTTACAGGTTGTAGTCGCGTTTTTCTGTTTTGTTATTCACAATTGTCACCCAGCGAAGTTTTTCTCTTTCCGCCCGTGAATTCCGCATTACCCGTAGACCGACGCTGAGGTATCTATATGGGTAGCTATGGCAGTCTGGTTCTAAATTGAAGGGACTGAATGGTCCGGGTCGCTGGCTGACCCTTAACCTTCGTCATTTTTTACACTTTCTAGCCACTCACATGGCCACATGGACACAGGCGCAGGACCATGCACAACTCATACATCGAGAAGTTTTTTTTGCCCAAGCTGATGCCGCAGTCGCGGCCGCCGTAACCGTCTTTGCTGTCGTTCCCAATGAAAAGTAGGGCCTCAGAGAAAAACGAAGAGGGCGAAATAGCCAAATCTTTTTAGCAACAGTAAGCACACCACACACACTGCATAAAGCCGTAGGGCCTTTTGGCCGGTTATTATCTCGTCAAAAATAACACACGTAGCTCCATTAACTAATGTGTATATTCGGTGAATTTTTTGTTTTTTTGAATTTTGACAAAGTGTATACAAATGCTACCAGAACAAAGCACATTTATAATTCATACTTTTTTAGAGATGCCTGTCTCAGACTGTGATTGCCCATTTTGACCGCGCCATTGACCATATGATACGGGGCTACCAAATGTCAACTTGGCAACTACAGTTTATCAGGGTCTAATTCGTTTGCGCACTGCGCGAGCTGCCTCTAAACAAGCCGAGTGAGCTACAAATTAACCAGTTAACTATCAGCCGGTTATTATGATCTATATATGATGACCCTTCTTTATCGCAGATGGGCCGTTCTCCAGGCTCACAAAAGCTTAGAGTTTATGCGAATCGCATCCATGAACCTTAGCATGCCATTCGCACATCAAATAACCATTTGTATAATTCATTGGTGACTGAAATATTGACTATACTCACACCCAAGTGATGCCTGTCTCCTTTCCATAAATAAATGCTTACCTGGCCAATAAAGATCTGCAACAAAAGTACGTCGTTCTTTAAACGGTGTGACACCGACTTCCGATTTCCCTCAAGTATCTGGGTTCGTCTGTTCTGTAAACCCTACTTCCATTCTCTGTATTTTTTTTTTAGAATAACAGCAAAAGTTGATAGTAGACATCGGTTGAGAATAGTCTTTAGCCATCGTTCTCCCGGCTTCTGCTAAACAGTAATGAGCCTACAGCTGTTGTTTCCGGCAGGTGTAGTCACACTTGTCGAGCGCTGCTACTTTAATAGACTGAGCTAGATCGGCACTCACAATCGCGACATCTTGAGATCGATCCCAGGCCAGACTCAGTGACTTTTTCAAATTATTCATTTCAGTTCAGCATGCAGATATGTCTAACTAACGTTATTATTGTATTGTTATACTCTTACCCGTTATTGCCTACCTTGATGCGGTGGATTGTCGTCGACGGCAGGCTCACCAATATCACTGTCGCTCCTGACCTCACTATCGCATCGATAGCATTGCCCACTTCGATATCAATTAGACGGATTCTATAGTCGTGCTTATTATTACTACCGATGCTGTTATATGACTAGCTAGACAATGGACGCTTCTTGGAAGGCTCAACCAATCGCTCTCAGTTCGTCCATCACGTATTTTTTCGCTGCTGTGGCGGCCATTACTGGCGTACTCTAGCAACGCAGAACATGACAGAACTGCAGATCAGCCCAGACTACAGCAGACCATTGGACGGCAACGTCGTCGAAGTGACGCCAGTCGCAGATATCATTGAGAAGTCGTTAACCCTTCGTTCATCGTGGCAGAGGCTACTGCAGCAACAGTTACCGACAGCTACAGACAGCCAGACGAGAGGAAACACGGCACATCGTGGACGGCGACGACAACGATGATGAAGACGAAAAAGAAAACGAAGACCACGCTACGACAGTGGCGCCAGCATAAGCGTCATTGGCAATCGTCTGGGGCCACCGCCGGAACTATCGCCGCAGTAACCGTCAAACCCATTGATTCCCTTAGCTATCTCCTTTTACCCAGCAGCTACAATGGTAATAATAATAACAAATGCCAATGGCCTCAGCATTGAGGGTGACTCCAGTAGCACGCAGTAACGAGTTCGTACTATATCTCGCAGCACAGTAGCGTTGTTGATTTTTCGTTCTTTTTGCAATTCGTTGCCCAAATGGCCACAGTGACATCATCATCATGTTCTTTGAGCTCCGCTCTGAGCCTGTCAGAAAACGTGGAGACAACGGCAGAAAAACATTTCGAAAGAGAGATTTTCCGCTACGCTTTGCAGACATTCGAAAATACATAACACAGTCAACACCTGAATAGCTTTCTTCTTATTACAAGTCAACCTAAAGGGATGCGCCGATTAACTATAGCAAATCTCTCACACATTTATAATACTCCCATCGATAGTATCTTTTTATTCGTTTGACGATGCGTGGTCGTCGTTGACGTTATTGCTACTACTGTATCAAAGGCTTCTCGATGAAGAAGGAAGTTGTACTCTAAACGAATGTTCCCCTTTAAATCAGGTCCTTTTTGGCACAAAATCAAGGGATGCTCAGTTACATTGAATATAAACTATTAGATAATCCATATCCCTGACTTTACAGTGAGAGCGGTAAGGATGCCGTGGTGCTTAAGTGACACTTCGCAATCGATGGGGTGGAATTTCGGCAACGAAGGTTGTTTGAAGAAGTGAAGTGCTTGTACAGCTCAGTTCAGTGTCGACGTAAAACGAAAAATAGAGAACTTTTCATGGACTAGATTATTTTTATGCGTATTTAATCGGAAGCCAAGGTAAAATGTTGTCCTCAACATCTATTTGATTTAACATTGGCGTTAAGAGACTGTGTCCAGAGACCGTTGAAGGCAAGGCGCCCCTTGCCCTGCTGTTCGACCCGTCTCGTGCGCGGTAACATTTTATCATTGTCGTCATCGTTATAATCACAGTCATCATCATAACTGCTACCATAATCATCATTATGAATCCCCGAATACTACACATTGTCAGTCGTGTGATGCCAATACGTAGTTCAGCGTTCCATCGCAGTTTCGCACTAGGCTTGCCTTTTCCCTCGCTTTGCTAGCGACTCCTCGCCCTGTATCCCTTTGTTTCGTTTTCCCCAGTTTTATTCCCCTCTAACGACGTCCAGACGGCGTCGTACCGATGAATGACAAATGCGACGCTGTCAGTCCGCAAAGGCGCCAACCGATTGTGTGACAAGATCAAGTGACCAAATGATCATAATCCTTATTCTACTCGTTGTGATATAACCTCCTCACCAGCAGCGTTGGTACTCGTACAATTTCAACTGAAATTTGTTCTTTACTAACAGCTCTATTGGTCGTCACCCGAAAGGTTGCTGGTTCAACTATCGGATGAGTAAAGCTGAAGCAAGCAATGCTAAACAGTTGTCTTCTTTCCAAATACAGTAAGTGTGAAGCTCTGCATCGCCCAATGAAGTTACCGTTGCCGCTGCTTCTATTGTAGTTGGCCTAGCTTCTGGACGTTCTGAATCGGGCGTTGTTATGTGTGTCTGCTGATGTAATACCAAGGCTTTTTGATAAATTTATGATATTATTGGGTGAATGATGCTATCGCTATACTGCTGTGCCCAACTGCGCAAGCAACCGACCGAAGTTGCGGATTGTAGCAGAATCCGCGTTTCGAATTGGCCGTTCGCCCCGCGATTTCAATCCTAAGCTCGAAATTATCGGCCTAACATGATTGCCCCGTATCACTTGTCGCCGTGTATCACAAGGTAGAAAACACTGCCTACTTCAATATCGATCTCACAGATACTAAATAATTGTATGGAACGTTTTGTTTGAGGCTATGAATATCCAACGCTCGAAGGCTACCGGTAAGTTATGAAACGACTGATTATAGATGATGGAGCCAAGTTCCACGACAATGAAAGTTCGCATACGTTTTATGTCCTATCTTACCCGAGCTATTTTGTCAGTTCTTTATTTTCATAGCTTACGTTAATAGATCGGTCTTATCCTAATACTACAGTGAAAAATTAAACTGCCTTCCTAGTGCACCCTATTCTATATAACTTACAAACGAATAACTGGAATTTTATTTTTGCTGATGGTTAGCGTTGACTGAGCGGTTTTTTGTAAAGAAGCATAGTGTAAGTACCGCATCTAATAATATCTGTGCACCAACAGGCACTTTGGTCACCTACAATATAACATCTATTCAAACACTTGAATTACCTATAGATCGGCCAGTTTTTCGTTGGTCTTGTTTCGTTTGGTTCTTCCAAACAAACCATACATAAGATTTATCGACTAAATGTTCCGTAAGTTTCATTAAGCACACAGCGCCGCAAGCCGTGGCCTTCACGATGTCTATGTCTATCTGTGCGCATCACGAAGCATAGGTACGGGCTATCGAAGATCATTGCCCCATAGTCGTTCTGCAACGGGTAGCATTGGATCATTTCGGCAGAAATAACAACAACAACAACAGTGACAGCAGCGAAAGGTCTAACAACACATCAAACTGGCGAAACAGGTTCATCTACTGCTAGCCGACCGATAGATCGGCACTGTTTCGTCTTTTGCACTTTCGTCGCCGTCGTCTGCTGTTTATCCGTCTGCGTCTACCTGACCCCTTTCTCAGCTGCCTCGTCTTGTCCGCAGCATAACCGCGAAAAAGCAGAAAGCTTCTTCTTTATCCAGAATGTGATGAGATGATGTTTACGGTGAGCAATGCCGGCGTTCGTGCAATGTACCATAGATGCTGAGCCCGCTAGTACTTGACCGCGGTAGCGCCCCGGGCCAGTGTGTTGGGACACCGATGGGCTTCTCGTGAATCCCGACTGTGCGCGGCCGGGGAGTTCAGTTCACGCGGCTGCATCGCTGCACTGAAGAAACGCCACTAACCGATGAACACACAGACCTTAGTCCGCCATCATGGTCTCAACCATTATCTGGCGTGGCTTCTGCTTGAGAGTGCAAAGGCTAGATCCTCCTTAGGAGAGCCACCGCCGTGCTCATGTCATTTAAACGTATCTCCTTGTGTTCTAATGTGACCGATTAACTTACTTCATTACCATTTTCAAAAAATATGTATGTACTCAGAGGTGCTAACTCTGGCCGCTTATCCATTCAACTGTCTTCACGATAATTGATCGATAGGCATAGAAGCGCGTTGTTTACGTTGATGATTGCTAGAAGATAAGCTGTCTTCGCAATCTGTCGTTTATTAGCTAACTATAATAAGTGTACTACAGTTACGCTCTACGTAACGCAGCTTTTTTAATTTTCTTTTCATTTTTTACTGAAAATGTTGTAAATTACGTTATTCGTTTTATTATGTTCAAAGCTTTTACTATGTAGGTTAGTTCCTGCTCTTTCAGTAAATTTCGTTGGCAGTCGCTATATTTTGAAGTTTAATGACTACAATGTACTTAACAGTAGCGCTAGCCCATGACGAATTGCGATATTGCTTTTTTCCACGCACTCCTACTCATTCAACACCTTTATATATATATATATATATATAAACTGTTTCTGAAACTTCATAGCGTGCGTTCGCTCTGCTATTTGGCAAACACGGACTAACCGAAGGGTAACAGAAGAGACGAGAACACACCGGAACGCAGCATTACTTTAACCTTTCTATTTGTGTGGCGCATGCTCGTTCGTGTGCAATATTTATAACAGTAGGATTTCAGGATAGTGGGATTCGCACAGACCGGCAGGTTCCGCCGTTGTTCATGGACTACTACAGCTGCGGCAGCAGCGGCTGCTCTACGTTACGTGCTTTTGCTGACTATCGGATTACCATTAATATCCGCTGACCCGGAACGTTCATGTTTACGTTCCTTTGCAAAGCGCGACGTCCGGTCCCTTCTTCTGGCAACACTTTCTTCGTTCTGTCACTCCACCCTGTAAAACGCTTCTGCCAGACGTGACCGCCATTGCTGCTGCGACTGCTGCTACTGCCACCTCTATGGCGTTCGTGCACATTGTGGCTGTAGCTCGCAGGATCTTTTTTCATCTCCTTCAATGACGTTATTGTTGTTGCTTTTGTCACTACTGACGTCGCCGGCATTACCAAGCGCGCTCCGGTCTCATAATCATAATCATCATTGTCGTCTTCGTCGACATCGGTCTTCGTCACACTTTAACTCGTACCGCTAGCAGCGGCGACAAGGTGCCTTTAACACCAGTGGCACGCCCACTCGTCTAGCGCAGAAAACTTATCTCTATAAAGCTGGTCGCTCACAGAAAGACGCGCAGGCACACACGGACATATACATGAAGGCACAGAGGAACCCGTAATCACTTGTGACAGTTTACCTATCTATCTCGTAGATTTGTCTCCCTTTGCGACAGAATGTTTCTTTTCTCCATCTGCTTGTTCTCACGTCCATCTAATGAACGATCGATCCTGCATTCTACCATTTTTCCCTGTTCCTCCCACTAGAATCATTGATAGTACGCGAGTAGAATGTACATTCTTTCATTGTTGGCAAGCCACTGCCTCTTCCAAGTTCCTACTTTTTTCGTCTAGATTCCACTGCGTCGCTGACTGGCTGGCTGGTGGGGGCCTGTTTGTCCAGTCATTCGTCCGTATGTATATGCATCGAATACATATTTATATCTGTATGTGTCTGCTCATATATGTGGACGGTCTGTTGTTGTCTGCAGCGTCATAATTAGACTCAGCGGCAGCGATAGAAAAAGGACTAAGCGGCTGCCGAAAATTGACGCTGTTGTCTGCCATGTGGCATCCACCTTCCACCAGAGGGGTACATAGTTGGCAATATTAGTTCACTTATATATATATATATTAGTATATTTACCCTCGGTGTCGGATTGTGCCACCGTTACCTGAAACGCACACACACACAAGCAATGAAGGTGTGGTGTTTGTGCACGCACTTCAATGAAAAACGGTGATGGCATTAACGATGATAACAATCATCGAAGCAGCAGTAGCCTCGAAGCAGACGAAGTTGCTTTATGTATAGTAATATAATATTCTATAGAGCGGGCTAGCAGACAAGTGGCAGCAACACCACTTGCTACTCTTTGCAGAGACTACTACTTTACGTTCAGCCCAAAAAAATGGATGGCTCTCATAGAAATGCTATCTGCGCTATTTGTCCGAATATCCAGTCGCCTCCGCGTGGAACTGCTTCGGCTGATTACTTGGCTAGATGCAACAGAGACGCCGGCAACTGTCAAGGCACAGGCAATAATGGCAGCGTCATCAAATCTAGCCCAACATCGCCACCGGGAAGAAATCTGCTTCCTGAAGGAAAGAGCTTTAATGGCCGCTGCTAGGCTAGACGGGAGCTCTCTACAATAACCAGCTAGTACGTAGTAGTAGATCTGATGAATTGAAGTTCTCGCCTTCTACGAAAGGTGAGTGAAGTTACAAGTTCGCCTCAGAGACAAAAGGGGAAATATACCGTAAAGAACCAAGTATATGTTAAAATCCAACGTGTCCTTAATTCTTAACGCTGTTATTCGTGCAGTACAGGAGTACTATAGTTGTTGGCTGATGAAAATGTCGATAATAGTGATATTGACGGTCCTTGACTGAGTTTCATCAATACGCGTTGTCCCGACGCGTAAAGCGTTAACATGCGTGAATAATACTTTTCTATGATTTGTTGATGAATTCTTGGAAAATATCTATCACAAGCGTTCGTCGGCTATTTTTTTATGTTTGTATTATTACCAGACATTAACAATGAGTCACAATATTACGAAAAATAATCCACAAACGGAAAAGTTAAGACTAGTCTTGAAGTTATAGCATCAACCAATTACTCTCCTGTTTGACCTAGAATCAAGCATCAGGCATCCCGACTACGCGTATCGCTAAGAGACTCACTTAATGGCAGTTGTCTACTGTTGCGGAAAAAAGCTAACTTCTTAGTAACAGCCTTAAATTTTCAGTAAAGATAATTATATTGACACAACGCAGATATTCTTACTCCCATAACTTCTAAATCCGCAGGAAAGCAAATCCGCCCGTAGATTATTCACAAGTACAAATACGGCTCGTGTGGAGCTATTTCCTAAAAGCTATCAAGACATTCGTACTACGGACTGAGTTGAATTTTAATGAAAATACGGTCCTGTTTAATTTGCAGTACCGTTTTTGCGTTCATTTATATCACGTAGTTGTGCAGTGGACATCGTTCCTTCACTGAATATATATATATATGACGGACTGGGCCGGCGCACAGTTCGAGTAGGCCCAAGTCGTGCTAGAGGGAGATTACGGTCGGTGCAGTCAACTTAACATCGTCAATTGATAGGCAGGTATCCATCAAACAACTACCAGTTGTTGGTTTCATCGCTACGAGTAGGCGCTGCCTGGTTCTTTGTTTCTGCCAGCAAAGTTTTCTGTGTGTGCTTATCTCTCGCTCAGCGTCTTCAAGCAATGAAGCAGAACATAGCAATGGAAGTTGCCGCAGCGGCTTCGGCGATTTGTGACGTGGCTTCTATTCTATCTAGACACGTCAGTCCATAGCGTGGACGCTCGAATAGGAAGGAGGTCGACGCGATGCGACACCAAGCCGAACAGCGCAGCAGCAATAGCAGTAGCATCGCGGTGAAGGCCAGTCATTGCCTCCACCACGGCGGTCGCCGAACCCTTAGGAATGCCAGTACACACAAGCAGACACCCAGAAGATTCATAGACCTTACATATATATCATCGGCACTGGCGTCGCCGCTATCGCACTGCTACGACAAAGACAGACAAATACCAGTTGAAGCAACAGCGTTAGGACCGGGAAAAGGACGCGGAAAAAGAAGAAGCTTCAGAAAAAGCACGACGAAGAAGCAAAGAAGCCGACGAAGCCAGCGGGGTTGGGGCAGAGATACGGCAAGCTAGCTTCGGCAGGGCAAATAAGCTCAACAGCTTCGTCGAAGCTCTAACGTAAGGCGCCAGTCAGTCTAAGGATCAACCGTTGGCGAGGCCCGTCGATATCTAGCAAATACGATTGGAACAGCCGCAGCGATGGAATAGTCACAGCGGTGAGCAACGCCAGCGATAATTTCGTGCGAAGACTTCCTCACGCTTCGGAGCCACATACATAGTATCAGAAGTGGCAGTAATATACTGCTTGTTGTTGTTTCTGTCGCCGATATCTTCGTCACCCTTCGGCCCTGTTTCTAACTAACTTCTGTATGTCTGCGCACATGCGCGTGTGTGACTTTGTGTGCGTGTGCGTGTCTTTCTATGACCCTCTACCACAGTCCTTTTCAAGAAAGATTTCCCTGCGGATGGCTATACGGTTAAGAGAGAGATGATAGCCGAGACGGCCGAAGCTGCTACGGCTTTTTGGCTCCAGTGATACACGGTACAATGCTATATAGCTGACTCTGTAACTGATTTCTATTAACTCCTCTCGATGGCGTTGCGACTCCTAGACTTCGCACAGACAGATACGTGAAAAGCGAAAAAAAAAAGCTTTTTCGGAGCGCTTGGCTTCCTCTCCTGCGATGTCATATTCAGACCTCTAACGATCATGGCTCGGTGCGAAACTCTACGTGGAGCTCCGTCATTTATTTCGCATAACTTCTAAGCTTCTGATCATCACCATCTTCATCAATGCAATCAGCATCAGCATCGTTAGCAGCAGTATGTATGCGTCTCGCAGAGCCATCATTTCCTTCGGAGCGCAAGATAGCTTGTGCAGACGAAAAGATCCAATTAAGTTGGGGAAAAACGGGAAAGAAGCTTTGGTTGTAATGGCAAGAAATTTTCACCGGCAACTGTTTGGTAAGATTCGTGATGCGTTTGTTCGTTCGCTTTGCGACTTAAATATTGACGGATGCGCCGGACTTGGCGTAATTCGGCCTCTCGCTGCGCCTCCAGGGCCCCTTAGTCCAACGCTGTCAGTTAGAGACAAACGAATAGTCACAGAAGCTCATTGATAGAGCGGCGCCTTTCAGGGTCGATTTCAACAAGCACAAATGACAACAGGCAAGATTAAAGAAATATTTATGAAAGATTAAATTGCCTTTAGCGAAGATGAAAGGTAGTTACCTTTAACGAATTACATTGCCATCAAAAATAGAGGCTCTGTAGAGCTTGGACTTGTGCACTGTGGTATGACAAAATAAAAGATGGCTTCGGGTTAAACTCGTTGCTTTGGTCACTTCGATTAATGGTTGAAAAGGTCATGCACGGTTAGAGCTGCGCTCGTGACAACGCCGACATCCGAAGGAAGCGCCCGGTAGATTTGTACTGGTTGTTCCTATTTTGTCGTTGATACGAGGTGAGATAATTCGTAGAATAAAATTGCTAACACCAAATAAGTACACAGTCACATATTGGCGACGCAAGCAAAAAGAGCGTTAATTATTGAGGTGCAGTGGGGTGCTGCCGGTCAGATTGACGAAGCTCGATCCATTGCTTGCAACATTGGTAAGTAGTTGAAGCGCTTTAAGAAACTGGAAACGGAGAAACACTAGCTATAAATTGTCTATGTGATCTGTAGCAAATAGAAAACATTATGGCAACCCCTTATAAAAATGGGGTACCAGCATCGTTGAATGCACTAAAAAATACTGTCAATCCAAATAACTTCTCTTGCACTGAAATCACTTGAACCTCGAACTACCGTATTTTCAATGTCAACTTCCTCTCACCAACACAATAAGGTGAAGTTACCCGTCCATCAAGCGAATTGCACAATAATCATACGAACGTTGTTTTTGAATGTCAGCATCGAGCCGGTGCTTAGTCTAAGCGTCGTTCCCAGCCGCTGAAATGATGCTGTAACTGTAGCAACAGGGACGCAATTGTGCATGCTAAAACGGCCTAAAGAACGCTGGTCGCCGCCTCAACTTAGCACTTCCTGGAACAGATTTTGTCCTTATGTACAATGAACACCTTCAGAAACATAAGAGGAACCGTTAAGTTCTAGGGAATAGAGCGAGAAGTTACCACTGTGGAAGAACAGTTACGACCTGTTCGAAGAGGCCATCGGGAAAAATTGGAATCAGCAACGACTGCTGTATAGTTGTAAATTAATTTACACGGTCCAAAAACTGAAGGCAACAACCGTCCGACAGGCAAGCTTAGTAAACGAAATAATTCTCGCGTCATTTTTTGCTACTTTGCGGTTTTTTGTGCTGGAAAAGTAGCGACTATTTCACTTGGTACTTTGTAATTATAAATCATTAATTAGAGTACAGTACAATGATATAATAGTGTTTCTCCAAATGCAGTTCGCAAAAGCCCTAGCCTTGTTCGGTTTAACTTGAAGGAAGGCCACGTGTCCTGTATAATTCCAATGTAGTTATTTCATAGCCATTTACAGATCGACAAAGGCTCCAATCATAATTTGTTTACTGTCGGAAACAGTAGACTTAAACTAGTACCAAAATGCCTAGAATATGTTTAACAAGTTTTGGTAATAGTTCATTATCACTATTATGCACGTGTGATTAGAACACAAGGGTAATCGCTAATAACGTTATAAATTTGACTCAAACGATATCACCCATGTTCGTTTGTTCCGAAGAAGCTCTTTCGTCAGCGTATGTACGTGCAAAACTTCGATGGCCTCTGGCACTGCTTTGAAAGTATGTAATCAACGAATCTTAGTTGTATTGTTTTAGAAGTGTTGTCTAACTTCTATTTTAATGTAAAAACAACGTCAGTATGGATTAGTTGTGGAGCAGAACAAACATATGTTAAGTTCGATCGCGATCGTGAATTAAATGTACGTATCGTGTAATAACGCACGTGTCCAGCGTTATGTATTTAGGCAGATCAGTAATATAACATTACAAGGCTAAGGCAAAGGTAGACATACGCTGGGTAAAGACTGAAACATACAATTAAAAGCCGCTAAGCTTACTGTTGTAAAAAAAAAAGAACGAGGTTCTGGGTTAAGGTAGGATCCGTATCAACTGGTAACATGCTTTCCTGTCTAATAAAAACTGCGCTTTTTTTTTTTATCTCTAGATATACATGTTTTCACACGGCAAGCCTAACCTTACCTTGCCCTCTATGTTCCTATAGAACAATAAAAATATGGCTAAAGTTATTACTATTTAGGGTTGATATCACATCTGATAGCGTCAGAGCGATCCTCGAAGCTTGCGGTCTAATAATGCTGAAGGAACGACTAGTACTAGCGAGGTAAATACACACGTATATACCTATTAATAGAGAATCTCATAACGGAATCTCAAACAATTAATGAACGATCCAATTCGTTGGTTATCAAATACCATCTCTACACCCACAAAACCAGGGTCGTTAGATCGACATCACTCTTGTCGAAACAGTCTACCCATGACTGCCTGTATGAAACGAAGCATGTAGGTGAACTCATATGCATATATATATATATATATACAATTTCTCTGCAATGACATCCGTCATGCAGTAAAATTAAGCACAACCTGTATGAGAGTAGAAGAAAAAAAAACGCGTATAAATAGTTAACATTAGCTATGAAGCTGGCTGTTTGTTGCAGAACAGTACCCCCAGACAGCAATCGATTTATCGATTTTATCGGTTTATATATACAGTGCAATAATGTTCATATTTTGACAATTAAAGGAACGACTAACGTAACATATGTATGTGGTTATTTATATTGCCTAAGCTCAGTCATCTCCATCTGAATCATTCTGCTGATCCATCCGGACATCTTGTAGCAGCTCCAGCAAATTAACTGGCCCACTGTCTAGGCCTAACTGTGCATGTTCTTCAGGCTATTCTATTAAGGTCTATGCCGCAGTTGCTGGTCGTCATCATCGAAGCTTAGCCAGTGAAGCTCGTTCGGGCCTGTGACTTCATAGCGTCAGAAAACAGGTGGATGACGGTTGTAGTGTTACGCTATTATTATTCATTACGCTATCGACACAGATGCTTCAACAACGATTTCTGATATCGGTGGCTTTCAACTCAACAGCGTGTCAAAACAGTGGTTCCTCTTTCCGAAAGACTACTCTTGCCAGATTGTCAACTTCCGTACCGATACGTGTATCCTACAACAATTCGATCTGAAATGAGGCACTTAATAACTAGGACGTTGTGTCTCACTTAGTTAAACTATCGAAACGGATCGTCGTGGCATAGTAAATAAACGCAATAGTCTTCGAAAACATCGAAGGATGTCTAACTGTCAAGGACAATGGAGATAAGCTTTTTAACTCGAAGCGACAGGCGCAATTTGCCAACGTCTTTACAACCGGACAAAGCAGCAGGTGTTATCAGCATTCACAGAGCTTTGACATATTGGAGCTCGTATGCTAGTGCTGATTGATAAATGTAACAATCATCTAAAATAGGAAAACTCTACGTAACTGAACCATGTAAAACGTGCGATGAAACCCTCACTTATAGGTAGAAATAGAAAAGAATAGATGATTGTTCGTTAGAAAAACTATTTCGAGTAGATGATATAGACATTTCTTTAAATATATCAACTTAGTTCACTTACACGTTATGTAACCTTGCCACCTTTCAGGTAGACAAACCCTGACGTCACTTCCAATTGTTTTTTTTTTCGCTGATAACTTAGCGATCTGTTGACGATTCTTTGTTAGTGCGCTGTTCTTCAATGACGATCCAGTGACGTAATTTTGCAAACTTAAGAACGAATATTATTAAACTTTTGTAAAAAAATGTTTAAATATTAATTATTATTGCAGTCATGCTTTTTCGTCCACGAATGCTTTAGTCAAGTACACTAACGACGATAGCTTTTTTTAACGAAAGCTTTTCGTTACTTTGCAAATGGCATACCCCGTCTGGCAAAACGACAACAACCGCCACTCGGGTCTCGACATCCCTATTTACAGGCGCAGGTCTGTATTAAAAACATCCGGCGTTGGGATGCAACCCATTCATAGGCCCGATAGACCTTATCGATCATTTGCATCAGCTCGCTGTTCCAATTGCTGCGTTACTCAGTGTTGTCCGTTCGAGCTCCTTAATTAGTTCGCTTACACGAATTGTCACATAGAGTAGCAGACCATTTGATGAAATCTCAAAACAGGTACAAGATCCGGAGTTCAGGACAAATCGGACGAGCCGGAATCAGCAAGAGATTAGGCAATACATAATTATTGTACATTTACAATTTCCATTGCAGCGACCGCAAGTTTAGATCGAAAGAAAAACATCTTCGACCGTATCCGTTGATACAGTGGTGCTTATCTGCCATATAGAAAAGAAGCCATCAATGATGTATGCACACGATGAGTCACTATCCTGACAAGTGTTGCATATTAATGCACTCCTAGAGCACACGTGGCAAAGTCAATTCCACAGTCGTTATTTTTCAAAAGCGGTATAACAAGATGTCGAAACTTCCTGCTTCAAAAGCCACCTCCAGGTCGGCAAGACTGTGAAATCGCTGTACTCGTGGAAATAGACAGTTTCAACGACAAGCGTTGTTAAAATATTGTAGAGAGAGAGAGAGAGAGAGAGAGAGAGAGAGAGAGAGAGAGAGAGAGAGAGAGAGAGAGTTAATCTGAATGTTTGTTTCGGCCGTCGAATATGTGATACGATAGACTTATGTAGAGCCCTGAATTGAAACAGTGCTAGGATAAGAGGTCATGAAACATATTAGCCGCTGAAAGATGCGCAGCCTGAAATATCGACAAGATGAATGGTCATCATATGGCCGTGACCTGTGACGGACTCTCTATCTACCGGTTCTACGAGTCATTTTATGATAAACCGTCAACAAAAACAAGAGTGAAGGAAGTTACTGGACTTCAAGTAACTATTAAATTTCGAACCTGGTGGCTGTCATCACCCACTACCAGTCATTGTGGTTATTCGTTAAAGTGAGCGCTGCGAAATAGAGTTACATCCTTGTTAAAAACCATTGATATTACAAAGCAATTTTAACATACTTAATACAGCATGCTTTCAATAGCGCAAGGAATTATTTCAATAACGCACAACATAAAGTAACGTAAACAAAATCCACAGTTCATGTACTTGTCGTTTTCGGCGCTATCGGCGTCATCTTGCGAAAAGCACCATCTCAAATACGGTTTTGCGTCAACGTTTTTGCGTTCCAGTACGTCAGTAGCATGATAGCGCTGCGATTTACTTTTTTTTTTGATCTTAGAAGTTTAACAAGATGAGAGAGTTATAACAAAGCAATCTACACGTAAGCCTGTTCCTAGCTATCGTGGGTGTGGCATAGGCGGAGGTCACGGCTTACCCAATAACCTTACATCAATAACACTTTTCAGTTCTCACTTGCCATCGCAGTAATCGATTTTGTCTTTAAAACCCGTAATATACATATATATGTATAACTGTTTTTACTATGCTACAAAACTGTATATACGGTGCCTAAAATGCTACCTTTAAGTGGCAACGAGATGCCCAAGATTGCTCAGAACTTGCCTGGATAACTGTTGTGTTTGACCGTTAATTATGGTAAACGCGCCATACGACTTTCTAAGCTCTGTTAATGACTCGAATTAGCTTTTGTGTAAAAACTTATGAAGGACATTGGTAAGTCGACATGAGAAATTCAACGAGCGTAGTAAACCACTTAAATCTAAGGCTTATATTTAGTATAGGCTACATAGTTCAATTCATAAAAACATTCCAAAGTGTGCTCGTATCGTACAAATTCTCGTTCTATGAGCTCCAAAAAAGTTGGTCCTACATCAGGAATCTATGCATGCGGAAAATACCCTTTCTTTGTGCTAATCTTTACCTGCAAATAATCAAGTGTATGTGGACATATTATTTGCAACTACCTCGTAAGCCTCCTACCTCCTACCGCAGACTCTTCTTCTCAGCAAACTGCTAAATATTTACCCGACTTTTCTTACCGTTGTTGTCGATATTCTATCGTCCAAATGTGCTATAGAACTCTGCAAGCTCTGGCAGGTTTATGAACAATTCAAGCGAGAACTGTAACCTTCCGTTGCCGACAACATGGTCTCTCTATAGCAGTAGTTACAGCCTACTACCGCTAGCAGCGCAGCAATACATGTGTCATTTAGGTCTGATACACCTAACAGGCAGCAGGAGCGGGGTACCTAAGGATAACTGATACGACGGACGCACTCGAAAGGACACGCGTAGCTTAGCGATGCGTGGCTATTGTACTCGTCCATTGTCATTAGCACGATTCAAGAATTGTTGGCAGAATTCATGCGGCCGTAGCGTGACGTCTATGCTATTGTTAACGAAGCTTGCTAAGTACGACAGCGACGGTGGCATTGATGACCGTGAACCGGCTGTTGGGTCGCTGGCTGTAAAGGACTCGGTCAGATGTTGTCAAGTAGCAAAGATCAACAAAGGACAACAGTCCATACATACATCGATCGCCGTGTACGGAGCCGTTGTTGATTTATAATTGGTTATAAATACACTGACCAATAATACAGCAATACCTGCTACGAAGGCAGGTGAAAAAGAAAAAACAATTGAAAAAAAAATCTAAACGACGAGAACATTAAAGAGGACTGATCATAGCTGTGTAACGGAAAAACGTTTCAGTATCACTTTCAGGTATTGAGGTATTTACGTTGCGCATGCTGGAAGATTTCCAATAGTCTCAAGGGGCTGAAGGAGGCGGACAGAAAAGAAGTACTCGCTAGTTGTGCTAGTGAAGATTTTATTCGCAGCAGTTGAGGTGTACTTTGACAAAGCCCACATTATCCGAAGGCAAAATCGGGAGTACCCACCTCAAGCTCGATTTATGCGTTTAGGTGGAACCGCGAGCAAAAGGTAAAGGAGAACCGTTTGTTGTAACTCAGATTACTTTTTTTAAAATAATTTTTCTTCACTCCTAACATCACATTACAAAGCTATCTTGAGATTTAGTTAGTGATCCCTTAATTTGAAATTTTTTACGCCTCCAGGGCGCCCTGGTGGAGTAGCGTAATAATAACGCGAACCACCAGCCGTTTTCAAATAAATAGCTTCAGTTAATGTTGACATACCTAAAGCAAACGATTTAATTTCGTCAATTAGTGAGATATGTTATTTCACGTTATACATGGGCTATGAAATAAAGGTTTATAAGCAGTGCACGTTATTTAGAACTATCCAGTCAGCGGTAAGCGTTGTCGGGCCACATGTAATTTTCATGTGTTATTAGCGCCGGCGTGCGGGGCCAGAATATTCCACGCACTAATGTCCACAGTACCGATAGGTGAATCAGTACCCAGAAAAAGCCTATCTCAGGTAATATCAAGGCCATAGCTAGCTCAGACTTAGATTATGTGAGAAATATCTAAGCTATATTTATGGGAAATGACTCTATACGCCTGAAGACGGCCACCTGCGCGGTTCGATATTGTATTTAGCCCCTTAATAATTAAGTAGAATCGTTCTATTTTGGCTTATAGTGACTTTACGAATAAATAAGCAAGCAGCACTATTATTAAGGACGCTAATTATTCCACCATTTAATATCTATATGCGATATATTGCAAATAATAAATTACTGACTAATTATTGATTATTATTAGTACTGCATTATATGCTTTTCTCTCCCAACTCCCTTAAAACGAATTGACGCAAGAAGTTTCCCCAGTTGTAAACTGACTACATTGTTCTCAAGATTCCTAATGATGTATGGTCTTTAATAAATTTTTGAAAAAAAAACGGTCACTAATGCGATAGTCGTCTGGTGTGCCTGGAAGATACTGTTCATATATCATTCATATTATTTCTTCATAAAAGCGATGTTAGATCTAGGATAGCCAACAACAAATGAAAATCGCGTCGTTCAGCGGATATCTTCGTGACAAAAGAAAAAAACAAGAACTCATGCCAAATTTTAACAACTACAAGTAATTTTAATAACTTTTGGAAAGGCAGCAATAAGTGCTCGGGAGTTGTAGTCATCGTCAGATAACGTACATATTATTATTTAGTACTATATGGAATTTAATAGTTTAGGCACGTGTTAACCTCCTTCCAATGAGATTCATATAGAAACGCAGACATACGGATAGACACTCAGATGTCATACTTATATCCTTGATTTGCCTCTCAGAGAAATCGATCTTCGCCTCCGCAATCGTTTGCAGATGCTTGTAGTGTCGACACTCGCAGTAGAGGATATCGACCCTAACCACTACGATAAGCAGCAGTCTCAGCACCATATTCTATATAGTCGCACCATTCACAGCTTCTCCCTTTCCTCTGAATGGCACGAAGGCAACGAAAATCTCGTGATTCGTATCCCGCTCTCCTTCTCCGTTTGTCTCTAGTCGTAGACTGAATCTGCTGTCGACACCGAAATTAGCCGAGAACGGGAAGCTAACAAGAAATCACCACGCGAACTAAGGCAGAGCGAGCTAGAATGTTCGCTTCGATATTTTTCCCTGGCCTGTCCTATCTCGATCCGGAGAGGAAAAGCTCCATGGACAAAAAACAGAGCCTATGTTGCAGGGGCGGGTAAGATGAACAACAACAACAACAATCGTATCAACATCAGCGACAGCTGAAGCAGTACTGATGGCAGCATATGGTTATTCGTATGGTTTCGAGTGGGAGAAGCACGGCGTGCGTTGCCGCCATTGACGAGTAACAGCAGACGGCTGCAAACTCGAAGGGGCGTCATGGTAGTAATGATGACAAAGGGTCCCCCTCGTCCTACATGGTATCAATGTCCCAATATCGTGGTGACAGCGTCAAGTGAAAGCCGAAATCAGTCGTGGCAGAACGACAGTAAACACAAATATCAGGTTAAAGAAGTAGATTAACTTGAAAATTGGCAAAGATAATAGAGACCTCGCAGTTTGGCATAGTCTGTGCATTTTCAGCGTGTTGTGTTCAATGATTCGGTTCCAACTTATTCCTTTTTTCTAAAAAGCTTTTTTACGCTGCTCTTTGAAGAATTTTCTTCTTTTTAGCAGATGATCGTCTTCGTATTTACGCAATAAATATCATCCTGGTGCCAAACCACATTGGAACATAAATGTTAGCAAATGCTTTTGGCTGCTGCATAGTTGACATCTATATACGCCATCCGTTCCTTTGGCCTAGATTTCGGCTACATTATTAACTGTTCTAATTACTTTTTCGAAGTAACATATCGTCAGATTTACAAAGCTTTCGCTTTCGCTCAGACTTCAACGAACGGTAATGAACGGTAATTTCCACTTACCAGTGTCAAGTCTTACCTAATTCGTAACCAAACAAGTTGTAGTATTTGGCCTGCTGTTTCGGCCTATTTACTCACTATAAACTTACTATAATCGTATAATTAGCTCCATTAAAATAGCGCTGCCGTAAGCTTCTTCACGAACGAGACAAATCACGCTGAACTTTGCTGAATACTGCCACGGGATAAGCCATCACCGTTCAGGCTCCTGTTTTTTTTTTCTGGTTATTGGAAACTGGCAGCGATCACGAAAATGAGTGATTCAACTAAGAAGAGGCATTACTTACTGCTATGCGGATTACGCGAACAGAATTAGTCCTTCTGGAGCTGTTTGATCGGCCGCGGTATCATCCAGTTTTCAGCTGAAATCTATTGCTAGATAGCGTATGTATACATGGGATAGACTGGGCCCCTCCACGGGTGAGTGTGCGATAGGAACACTAGTAACGAGGGAGGCGAGTTCGGCTTAATCTAATAATCAACGAACTGATGAAACAGATTTGCCTAAAAGTATAGGGTCGCGTAAAGCCTGTTGTTCGTTTAGCAGCCATGATTCCTACGAAGACTGCTGCAGGCCGGCAAAGGCACTCCAGAGTCCTGGCTGTTACTAGATACGATTATATTTCTGTTTCAGCTCGCCTTGAGATAGTCCAATTCACATTTAAGAGACGAACAAAACGATAGCTATGCTTATAGGCCTTATGCCTTCATTCTCGTAGAAAAGGCCGCCGCATCACTGTGCGTGCACGTTTTATGTAACGTTAGTTCAGCGAATCTAATTTATGAAATCCTATTTCTACTCCCATCAAATCTATGTCTACTTTAAACGATCGAATAATTTGTTAGAAATACGGCAACGATGACGAAAACCACGAATGCTAGTTAAATTCCGTCGATAATAACCCTTAAACCTAGTTAAAAAAAAAAAAAAAAAAAAAGAAAAGAAAAGAAATCCGTCAGCAGTGAAAATATGATAGTGCAGAAATACACAACAATACAGCTTTAAATACTCTAGCTTGAAAAATTTCCTATTATATGGAGCAAGAGTTGCGACGTAATAGTCAACAATTTTCTGATTTTTGCCAATGGATGCAGTGATTTCGACCTAGTTTCCTGTCTATGGCCTTCAGTACACGGTTACAGTATTTCAAAACCACAATAGCAATGATAAGTGGAGCGTGGCACGGACAGACAGATGGTTTCTTTTATCGATAAGGTTGAAGTTAATCTGCAGTTTACCACCATTAATCTTAGAAACGCTTACCACTGTTTCGATCAGACGCACCTCACTGGCGCGATGCCTATTCAACCCTTCCCTTAAATGTAGTTAGGCAACACGGGGCACAGGAAGTTCCGTTAATAGAAACTGTGCCAGGACATGGCACACATATGGATTTGGCATGGCCGGCCATCTTCTGGGAACTAGTGAACTATGATCAGCAGGCAGGTTATTACGCGTGACACCCTACATAGGTTGGATTCTTCTACTGGAAAATGTGCTGCTTCATCTGTGTGCTATGTACTTCTCTGATTTTTCAACTATTTTCAGGAAAGAAATTAGCTATAGTGAAATTGATCATGCATCGTAAACCTTTTATCCATGCATAATTTGCTAGCTTCTGTGTTATTCGACACAAAACCCGTTTGTCAACTTCGGACGGAGTCGCTTGGGGTTCTAGGGGGAAATAATAGGTCATGCAGTTCATGGAACAGCTTCTCGTATCTTAGCTATTTATTACCTTTATACTTGCTGATTCAGCCGGTCCAGGACATGCAACTTAGACGTACCTATTTACGTTTCCAGCTGTTCATATTGACGTGACTGTAAAACTGCAAATTTAAACATACCTCATTCCCGCTTATTTTAATTAGCCAATACTAACATAAGGAGAGCATTGAATACTTGCATTTATCAAATAACAATAACGTACTGCTCGGATAGAAAAAAATTCGATAGTTTCTACACGATTCTCATTATAAACTTCTTGTCACAACTACAGCTTTTACTACGGTATGATTGCATTTATATTGCTCTCCGTGGCCTGATGCTGCTGCTGCTGCTGCTATTGATAATGACAACTATGTCAACAGTTGCGGTAATTGTCAGGACCAATGAAAGTGGTTCTTTTCATCGGTCCAAAAATGGCAACTATGGTAGTCGACCAATAATAACTAGTTCAATGACATAGTTCACACGCTACCCGCTGCTAAGGCGTTAGAGCGGTCGAACTTTTGACTCCAGTCCCCCACTTCTCGTTATCGCTTGTTTGGTCTGTTGCGCGGACGTGTTCACTCTCGGCCCTACCTCCGACCGTTTGCGTCTCTCTCAGTTCTCCATTATCATTAAAACATCGCGTACATAACAGCGAAACGTAACAATGAGGTTGGGAAAGACGCTGACAGTCAGGAGCCTTGCGAGCGTCCGCTTTTGTCGACTGGCCGCTAGTCGTTGCCTGTGTCTTGTCGCTTGTTCAGCCACGATGCAGCTAGCAATCAGAGACGTCCTTTTGTTTACCAACAAGCACTAGCTTGCAAGAGCCAATGACGTGGGGTGGGATCGCCGGTTCATATCATCGCTTCAGACTAGCGACAATATCATACTGGCGTGAGGCTACACGTTCAAACGATTGACGTCGGCTGAATCGGCTCGACGACGACGACGACTGGTCATGACGTCGGCGGACGCATTTACTTTCGTTGGTGTACACACAATTTCGTCGCTTCTGTTCATTCATCGGGAGCTGCTTTGATGTGGCTGCTTCGTTGCGGCCTCAGGCTATTGCGTTTACTCGGAAAGGCGAAATGACTAGGGGCAGAAATACAGAGAATTCGATCACTTTGCATAATTCTATTTTATGCTTTTTATGTAGCAGCTGTGGATTGTGGTAGCACAGTTCGTATAGTAATTCATCGATATTTTAGTGAGATTTAGGTTTTGTCTAACTGAGCAGGACCATTGAGTCTGACTGTCGACGCCTGCCATGGTGTCTCAGTTTAAAAAGAAGTGATTCTCGGCGAGGGCTTCAGGTTTAGAGGAGGAACTGGAGACAGAGCCGGCAAAGGCGTTCTAGAACGCAACATCAAGAAAGAAGTCGTTGTCCTATTTTGTTCCTCCTGACAGGAAATTCAGAAGAGACAACGATACTATTGCAATATAGAATATAAGAAAGAAGATGGCAAACCGATATTTCGCTGTGATTCAGTAGAATGATTCTCAGCTTGGACTAGTAACAGCAGTCTGCTCTTTTTTGGTAGAGCTATATTGCTTAGTTCGAGTGATCATGGGGTAATTTGTGTGAAATCCCGTTCCTCATGAGAATATGCAAACAATTTGATATTTTTACTGATAATGAAAAGCAGACTGAAAAAAGAAGAGGTGCGCAATTGAAATAAAACAAAAAAGTAGAGGAAGTAACAAGTAAATAGTAATTTTTTTAGTATTGCTTTTGGTTTTAGCTGCTTGAAAATCACTGGCCATTGTCAAATTCCGCCCACTATGATACAGTAATATGAATTATTATTCCAGTCTATGAGCTTTGCTAAATACGTAACAAAATAATGCCCACCAGCGCCCAAAATGATTTACGAACGATTAATTTGCCCCATTAATGCTATCATTGTCCTCAATGAGCTTGTGATATAATTTCTGATCAGATCGATGACATAACACCATGGTTGCAGTGTGCTTTTGCAATTACTTTACAATTGTTGTAGCAGCAATTACAACTGTTGTAGCTCCATTCGGATTCTTCCACCGAGTCCGGTTGGAGGCGTTTCTTTTTTCAATGGGTACGGCTAGATACCGTCGCAAGTGATAAAGAGTCTTGCGTCCGTTGCTTCGCCTGTGTGGTCGAGCTTTGGAATGAAGCAGATCATAGATAGAGAGGAATAGCGCAAAAATTATCCTTGCTCTTTTACATTAGCATTTTACACTGCCTTGCATTAGCGTCAGATACCGATTTATCGCCTTCATGAGCATTTGGTATGAAATAACCTTTTCGAAGTCCGTTATCGTAACGCGCCACGGTGAACTGTGCCTTAGATAAATTTGCCCCTTTCCGTATTGTGAAAAGGGAATCGTGGACAAATCAAAACACCATGCATCACATTGTCGTGTGCCGTAGCGAAACTATCACAAAATCTGGTTGTTCCCGGTTACCTTGTAGAACCGTCCGGGTAAGGGTGGCAATGATAAACGTAAAACCCCTTTATCCAATCGTCTTTATATGAAAGTAAAAGATACAGCAGTTATTTACCAATAATAATGCACTTCGAGTTCAGAACATCTTTGTGCCTAAGCTACACGCTCTGAGCATGGCAAACGCTTGGCGGAGCGATACTGAAAAGACCTTTCTCTGCTTGGGAGAGGGAAATTTGACATTTGCAGCCTCTGTTGGCTACAAGGCCCGAGCAGGCTTTTATCGTTGGACAAAAAATGATTAGATATTTCAATTGTGGCCTAGGCCGTCCCATCTACTTTGTTGGTGGACACAGTTTTTAGCCAAAAAGTTAACCTCGTTCGTTAAGCCATCCCTTTTCCATTAACTTGATAGGAATATAGGAGCTTTTTAACTTAATCTCACCTGTGTGATCTATATGTTATGTTGTAATAATGTTTTATTTTCGAACGGAAAAAAAAACGAATAAATGTGGCAAAAAGCACTTTTTTCATTTCGTCAGTGGCGACTTGACAAAATGATGACTTAGTTCGAAATTGCAAAATGCTATTCCTTATTTATTAATATATACGTAATAATGAAATACTAATCATTGATGATATTTCCACAATATGGAGTCAGTCGGAGCCAGGTTTGAACAGTCAAAAGCGATTAATACGTTTTCGGTTTTGTAAGTAAATGTCTTCGGATGCGAGTACTAACATAGATATAATTAAACCCATCGACATCTTATAAAATACTAATTAATGAAGAATATCTTTAAGTAAGTGCCAACGCCGAATATCATGCCCTATATCATTTTACGATTTGCGCGAGGAAAGACTACTTTTTTTCAAATACTACTACTAAACACCATTATTCAGATGTATATACTTGTTTCGATACCACTTTTTCCTATGGTGCAGATCCCTTCGACATATGCTTGTTACTCTGCCGGCCTACAAGCTTAGCGGCTTTGTCAGACTAAACGTTCGCAGGGTTTCCGTTTGCTGAAGTGCGTCTGAATTACCGAAATACTTCATACAATTGCTCACTTAAACGAATGCTGCTAATCGAAGGCGTAGCAGGGACTGAGAGATAGCGACAGCAGCAGCAGCAGCAGCAGATATGTAACATTGTGCATATATGGAGCGTTAAAAGTTTCATTGTTTAAATCATTTTTCTTCGAAGCCATACCCGACTCCGGTCAACATGTGGACAGGGCATCAGGTACACTTGAGCTAGCGACCTTTTGTCAGATTTAAGGTGGGCCGCCTTGTGTCATATCTACGGAGTAGCCGGATGTGATGTAGTAGTAATGCGAACTACTATAATAAAGTTATTTATTTATTTATTTTTTTTTTACATAGTAGTAGAATGTTCCTGTATGGATGAAGCTGTCAAATGTATGTGCATATGGTTGAAATGAAACGTCATTTTGTCCAGAGCATAAAAAAACAGGGTCAGACAGTAGATCAGCTTACGAAAGTTGTTAAATGGTATTACTTACATGCGGTAGCAGGTTGAGCATTGTTAACATATACCTATATCGGTAGCCTCTGACAAAGAGTCGTTTACTTTGTAAGTTCTACTATCGTCTTCTAATGATTAAGTGAGATGAAAGCCTTAGTTCTTGAAGTTCAATTTTGTGAGTCGACGGCGCCATTTTTAAAATGGAAAATTAAGTTCAACTTTTACCGGATACAGGGGTTGCGTATAGAAACAAGACGTTACTCAATCAGATTCTTGTTCTTTGAATAATTTAGATGCTTCTGAGGGATTTAAGCCTTCTTTCCAGGAGATTGAACCGAAGGGAAGTTTTTTAAAGTCACAAATTTTAAAGGAATCACAGCCGTATGTTTTCAAAAAACTTCCTCTTGTGAGATTTCCATCTTTCTGATAAAGCAATAGAGTTATTAAGTGTGACTGTTCAGTACATGTCGTTGAAGCATGAGCGTAGCGGGACAGTTCTTGTCTGAATGGCTGAGCTATAGCTGAAATTGGTACTATCGGAATAGCTATAGTAGCGTAATCCCTATTGTAAGTTCGCGACTCATTTATTCAGCGTCGTATCTATTCTCTTAATATAGACAATTCGGCCATAATTTGCTTTTATCTCAGTTGTTGCTGTTGTCGTAAGTGGGGCGATCAGTCTCAATATTCCTGCAACGAAATAGCCACAGTCACAAACAAATTAACTCTTCCGTAATGAAATGGTAGCTGCTATTGCAGAAGTGTTTGAAAAGTCAGAGTGGATACACACGAAACGAAGTAGTCTGTATACTTGCATATTATTGATAGCCTGTTCAGACAACAAAACAATACGAGCTGGAAGCACAGCTCTACATGAGAAGACGTTTTGGAACAAGAACATGATAAAAACACCTTCTAACGTAGATTCTCGCATCGTAACTCCGATATCGCCGTGGACTCGAGATCTATTTCAAACCTTCGGCGCAAAGCTTTGTTCTTGGTGAGTTTGTCACTTTCGAGACGATGCTGGCAAATCAAGATGAACTTGCTTAACGAAGTAGAGCGAAGCATTGAATGTGGGTATTCCATACGAATAGTTCTAGTTTGCTTAGCTAAGCCTATAAAAGGAACTTTCCCTTTACGTGGTGACCGTGCCCACACAAGTAAAAACGCAGCAATACCTAGTTATGCATGAAAGGAGACGCTCACTGTTCTTTATTCAAATAGCCAGTACGTATACGTGCACTGCACGTTTTATAGATAGTCATCAGATATGAGTTCAACTGATTTTGACCTGATTTGATTTTTGCACAGGCCAGCAGATTTTTATTTAATTAGAATTTGATGAACTTAGGTAGATTTGATTGATAATCATAATTAAACCAGTTTTCGAATCTTTCACTTTAGGTTATAAAGCAAACGAACGGAAATTCCGCTAAACGTCGCTGATACTAAGAGAAAACACATTAACCTAGCCAGTCTATTCTCTTCTCAAGAAACACATGATCAGGAAATCATAATGTCTGTTCTTCTTCATGCCGTGTTACGGGTTCTACCAAAGCCACTGACTATTTCAACTACCGCACCGTTAATAATGGCTAAATGTAGGCCAGCGGAAAAATTCAGCCGAAAATCCTCCGTTAGAGATCACAAAACAGGGTCGGTTAGCTTTATCCAGTCACCTAGCGGGCCCTAGTTAAACAGAATATGCCCTGCGCATCAAGTCTCAGCAGACCAGTCACCCAAGCTATCACCCTAGTCAAACCGGGAATGAGAATCGGGACATTATTGAAAAATCGCGGGTCGAGAGGGACGTGGGTGTGTAAGCTAATTTCGAAAAAAAACTAACCATAATCACTGCCTTAACCATGACTATCGTTGTCGTAGGCACTTCTACCGTTTCACTATTAATAGACTGTTAACTACTATCGAATTAACACACTATCGTCAATTTCTGTTCCCTCATAAGTCTTAAACGACCTGACAGCTGGTGTTAAACGCGGTGTTAGGCGACTGCAGAGCTGAGTTCGGCTGTTTCAAGCTTGGCCGTAGCCATCGGATTGTCCATAGGAAAAATTCCGCCTACTTTTTTTCCGCAAAGCCTTTTGTTCGTTTTGTACTTCATCGATTCTTTGGGCTATCAGACCGTATGTCCGAGAACCTGACTCATCGTCCGGCGGAGCGACTGGGGAAACAATCGCTCGCATTCAATTCACGCTGAATAAGTGGCGCTAACTAACGTAAACGGATCCCGACAGATAAGTCTCAGCGGGCGTATGAGATTTTTCATTTGTAGATCCTTCCCCTATTCACTGAGCACACTCACAGCCAAACTTATGTTCGCGTATGTTCGAAAGAGGGCTTTGGTTGGCATCAACATACCTGCATCGCCCTAACTCTAGACGAATTTGAAGAAAACACTCAATAATACTATCCTGTCGTAGGGACGGCAATGATAGTCGTAACAGTGGGAACTATTCAAAACAATGCTGGTTGTAGAAGGCGCTGTACCGTGTTACCAGTCAAAATAGAAATAGCCCGCATTTGTCCTTCAAATCCCCGTGTTGGGACAGTGGTAACGTGTCTGCCGGTAAGGTAGTCTAGGTTCCAGATCGCCTGTACACAGGATCATGGCTCATCTAATTATATTGAAAGCGGCCGTCAACGATGTGAGGCAATACTGCTCACTTGAAGTAGTACCATCATGCGACTCGGCAAAGCTCAAATTATTTATTCAGCAATAAATAGGCTGACGTCTATATGGTCACCTAACAAACTGAGCCGTACCAAATTCCGAACCTTTGTCCTAGCTGTCTTATTTTCCATTTGTTTTTATTTTTCGATCTTTTCTCATTTATTTTGATTATTTTCGTTTGTGGTAGATTGATCTCTAGTTACAGCGGTGGCTGCTGCCGTCTTTAACGCGAATGTGGCGGCTGCTAGGGGTAAGAACGTTTTGCACAGCGTGCGCCTAGACATCGGCACGAGTAACGCTAAAGGCTGATATATAAGGGGACGCAAAAGATGGAGGGGATAACGGTGCATCGTTGTGTATTTGGGCATCGAAGTGCTAGCCTCGCCACGTTCGGTTCGACGACTTTCCTCGCTGTCTTTTTTTAAAGAAAATGGACGCAGAGATCGAGACCCAGAAAACCGTTCCAACGTTCACTACTACCCCATTGCAAGTGCTCCTTTTTGTGTCTGTGTATCTATCTAGCATGGCTGTCTCTGAATATGAATAAGAGCGATACGAATATAGTGTTGCCATTAGCGTGCTTATTTTCCTTCGCTTGTATGTGGAAAGGAGAGAGCAGTTAGAACTTAAGTAGCCAACCAGTCAACCACCGATTATTTTCCGCTTTCTGATGCTGTTCGTCTGATTCATTTCTTTTTCCTTTCCCCGACAAGCTAAATCCTTTGTTATTACAACGCCTGGCTCTAGCAAGTTACCCATGTGGCAGTAATTTGACTTATGTAGCAAGTTTAGGTTTCCATGTCTGCGCACGTGTTTCTACGTGCGTTGGATGCAACAACGATATTGTTGATGTAACGCAGCAGATCAAATACCTAGACTCAATGCAGAGCTTAAGAAGCGCAAGCGTCTGGGATTAAGCGAAACACTTCAATGAAGCTAGGCGCTTCCGACTTTGCGACAGGTAAACAAACCCATCACGTTGGCTAAAAATTGCAGCTGACACCGTCAATGTCTTGACTAATATGGTAGCCTGCTCCTATCTATTATGTTTATGTTGCTTTATTTAATCACACATATGATTGGCACCACTGAACCAACTATATATATATACACCACATATTTAAAGTAATGAATGGTTTGATTCCTAGAACAATATCAGATATATTCTGTTTTAAAAGCAGACCAATGTTCGCTCCATTAGATGGCTAAAGCTGTTTTTTCATTCGTTTTACATCTCGGTTACAATGTACACATGAAATGAATCATAATTTTGCGCATGCTCATTAGAAAAGCTAGGACGAACTACTGCAGAGATAACTACGTATACCAAAGCTATTATTACATAGATCGGACGTACGTACTACACAACTGTGTCCTGATCGAACACAATTATAGTAAACATATTATCTCTATAGTATACCAGGATTAGTTGGCCTTCTCTGTCATAGCGGCATATCTCTCGACAGTGTGGAGGCACGAACAGAATAGCACAATAAAACCATTCGAATGTATTATCAGCAGAGTTGGCAAAATTTCGTGCGATACGTATATGCAAGCGAGACTATGCAATTAGCGGCGAAATTTTTATCGATAGATCGATGTTTCTTGCCTTCGTAGCGTTTTTATTCAGCAACAGAATGCAAAAAAACGCACGAAAAAACGCTTGTACGAACGCAGAATATCTTTAGGACAGAGCCTGTCGGTACTCAGAGGGAATTCCGCTGCGATCCACTCGTCGACGAGGAGCGATACCCGCTGGTGTAATAACATACTAGAGATGTTCCGCCGATAGCCTGGCGATAAACTGGGTTAACCACGAAACGGCAGTCGTTGTAGTCACAAAACTACTCTGATGCCACGGTAACGCCGTCCATAGGGAGGAAATGAAGTGGCGCACGTCAAATCAAATTGTGCTTCATTTGTAGCCGATTGCTTTAGCGCTACGTTACTGTACGAACAGACGGCAACTTATAAGAAGGGTACCTTTCACACAATATGCAAAATAGACGGTGCTACGACCTTGCTTTAATAGGTGCAGCGATTGTCTTTGATAGCCGGTGTTTTAGTTCAATTAAGAATACATATCTGCGTTACAGAACCTAAGAGACGCGATAAATTGTCAATTTACGCTTCATCGAAATCACATCGATTGTCCTACAATTCACCGATCCGAACGAGTTATAAGTCTGGTTTCCATTCAAAGCTAAACGAAGTATGTTCTCTATCTATACTCTAGATGTAGGCGACAGGCCACTGTCACACTGATAGACCCCAGACAATCGAGCTGAGGTCACGCGACGAAAACTTCCCTAATCATAGGAAGTGGAACACCTTACGCCTAATTCCTAGTTGGTTAGCATCGTTAGCTTTGTCTGTGCACCAAGTATTAAAGTACTTATATATTTACATATACGCTGGCACGTCAGTGATGCCATCCAGCTAATCAGTGAATAAAATCGCCAACAGCTCGAACTGCTCTAAGGAGATCACTTACCGATTCGTCAAAGCCATCGGAGTTCCATAACTCCTTGAGGTCATTGTCGTTCATGTCGTAAAAGGTCGATGTGACCACGTCCATTGTGTCCATCATTATTATATGAAGCTTTATAAAGCACAGATACGGTCGTCCTTTACAGTAAACTAGGCCCTTCCAATTGAATAGAAAATCCTCCGCGCAATTATCACTTGTACTTCGGCCACTTCGATCGTGTTTGTGTGCCTTGATCGATTTCGAGCAATCCTGAGACGGCGAGCAACAACTACTGGTCAATCATTTCATCCGACAATCATTCTTCTTGAGTTGCTAGTCAATCCATAATCATAGACGGGTCATCACCGATCTGCCATAACCATAATTGGCAGGATAGAGGCTACACTAAATAGCTATCTAAAACGATGAATGTTGTTGCCGCCGCCGCCGTCTTGGAATCGTTATTATCACTGCCGGAGTCCAAAATGTGTTTGTTAAAAACTTATATTCATCAAATAATTTCTATCCACATACGTCCTGATGAAAGTGTACGCATGTGTTGCTTGGGAAATGGAAAAATTATATCACCATGCTGCCGATAACAGTATTTCCATAACCGTGTCGAGTTAACGACAGCACAATTCGATCGAGCCTAAAAGAGGCTCGACTGTTGTTCATTTTTAGGCTATAGTCCCTACTGGGCAGTTGTAATCCTTCTGTTGTTTCAGTTGATCCTAACGCTCTGCTCCGATATATTACTCCTGTGTCCGCACCTTTACGTCGCTAGATGTGAAGGCGTGATGTCGTCGGCTGTCACTTGATAATGGCTATATGAGTGTGCCACTGAGTACGAAGGAGTTGCGCCGTAGACGTCTATGGTCGGCCGATGCTTAATGGACCTCTTTTGCTGGGCTGTTTTATCGTCGTTTGCTGTCTGTCTGTTTTATCGTCTTTGTGCCTCTGTGCCGACCAGACGATACTGGTCCGTCGAGAAGAGCCGTCCGTAAACGTGGAAAGGCAGTAAATGACTTACCTAGTACTTTTACTGTTACCATTTGATTGCTGGCTGTTACCCAGCGCGCGCCTTTTCGACAAACAACGTGCAATGCTGGCCGGTACCGGACAGGCTTCTGAACCTGCGGACCCTTTTATCTCTATTAGTGTCCTATCTTGCTAGCTCCGTTTACACGATAATAATATAAGATTGTTAAATATGTAAATGTGTGCTGTGTTAAATACGTCCTGTTTTTTATTTTTCTTTCCCACTTCGTTCTAACGGCATCGACGTTTGTTAAGGAAGATGGGTGAGCGACTGAGGACCGACCTGTCCTGTTGCTACTCCAACTTCTGCTGTTGCGGTCACAGCAGTTTTTCGGCTGCCACAAGCACCGATTGAACAGACAGTTCCAACCAATATACCACAAACCAACAAACAAGCAAAACGAACTAGCCCGCTAGAAGACGCATGAACACATTCATACACACAAAAACAAACAATAGTCGATTGATAAGTTACACTTGCATATGTGCACCTAGCATCTAGACAATAGCTAGTTGTCAGTCAGTCGTTAGGTGGTCCTTCTACAGTCGGCCTCCTTGACGTCTGAGAAGCGCTCTGTGCCGGCTACAGGTAGCAGCCATGCGGTTGTAGGAGAGGGAAACACTGGAATGGCGGATGACGTTCGCAACAGCCGCCGCTGCCACTGTCGACAGCCGTTAGCTCATGCGAGGATGAACAGCAGCAGTTGCCGGGTGAGGGCTTGATTAGCCCCACCAGCAGCAGGGAACAATCGAACCAGCGAATATCACGCACACGCTTATGCTGTGGCCGCAACTGAGCCTCGTTCTATTATTGCTGTCGTTTTTCTCGCAGTTCAGCAAGAGCCGAAAAAAAATGCAATTACCGCAGTTTTCCTCGGATTGCAGAGATTGTCCTTAGTAGATGTACATGTACGTCGGCCAGCTCGACCACGTCATCGTTGTTGCTCTGCTTTTGCTGCTGCTTCAAAAGACACATCATTTTGTTGACAATCCGCTATCTGACAGTGAACGATGGTGACCGAACAGAGTTTCAGAGGTTGGACAGCAGGACAGTTTCGGCCGGCGGCATCCAGCATTCCATCGGACTATCGGGACAGTTTGACCGTGGTTCACATCTGTTGCATAGATAAGAGCGTGAAACTATAGAGACAAGCGGTTGGTATCCGACTGCTACTTCCTATCCGCTTACGTGCGCGTCTACCTGCAGACCTGTCTGTTTCTTTGTCTGACCGCGTATCGACGACTGCAGCGAGGTGCTGATTGCAAATGAGAAGCGGGGGGCGTGAGTAGCCGGTCTAGATTAGCTTCATGAGTCCAGTAGACACAAATGTAGAGATGTAATAGGTGTTGGCTATAAATCAGACACGATGATGTGTTACGAATCCGTCGCGTGAAGGGTTGTAGATCGGGAATATGGTACAGCAAAAAAGCGACACGGACGGGAAGAATCGGCCGGTAAAACAAACGGGAATTGCAAAGAACGACGGTTAAATTAAAGGAGCGTACCACAGATGACTTAAAATATGGAGATGCTTTTTTTTTGTCACACATGTTATTATCGGTCTAACATAAGTAAACTCAAGAAGAAAGCACACAAGTGGAGTTTACTACTCGTTATAAAGCAGCCGACTTGAACTTTGACGTTGAGCATGGTGTTATATACAACGCCATTAATAACTATTCTACGGTTGTCTGCACGATATCAGAAACGTAGTTATTGGAAATACTTATAAACACACGTGTGAGCGTGGTACTGCTTGATTCTGCTGAATAATTGGTCAAATCCATAATGATTTTCTTATCTGCATACGCGTTCAGCTTTTCTGCACTGAAAAATCGTGGGTCAACATTAGTTATTTTCTTTTTTCGAGATATAAGAAACGACTGAAAATGCATAGGGACATAAAGTTATGTGTATGGGACATGACGATCTATGGAACATACATACACTCATGCTACGGTTGCGATGAAATATGCTAGTTGGGAAGCTGTAACGGCTGGAGAAAAAAAGCGATCAAATTCGTGATTACTTAAACTGTTAGGTGGCAATGGTAGAATGGTAACGCAATAAATACATTTTTTTCTAGCGAAGTAGCCAACCGCAGGTGTAACAAGCAACCGACGTTAAGTATATTTTTTCTAAACAAAGTCTCTTGAAAGTTTAAGGTGAGATAAGCAAATCGTCAACCGTGTAATATCTACTGCTCTTGAAGGCGACATGGGATCTGCTTCAATTTGCAGGCAGGTATGGTTGAAGTATGCACACGCTTTAAGAACGAACAGGAAATGGCGAGAATGAACGAAAAATAGGCTTGTCTTGCTTCGAGCTTAGCCATGCGTCGTTTTTCGGATAGTATTTAGCTGTCTGTAAGTTATGTTTAACCAAACGGTAATACAATTAATAGAAGCAGTTATCCAGCAGACGATGGTCTAAGTGCACCTTCGTGTTATTCTTACTATCAGGTGGAACAGGAACTGTTATTCAATGATTGTGTAGAGCAAACGCACGCATGGGCTAACAACAAGCTTTAGAACAATTTTGCAAGCTCAGTTCAAGCCTATAGATCTATAAACTGCGATGCAAGTCTCTATTTTAATCAATATTCAACCTCCGGTATCATTGCTAAGCGTTGGTTTAGGTGACAGTCTCCCCGAATGAAACAGAGTTACATCTGGTTTTGAATCTTTGACTTTAGGAATTCTACACGTTACCGCTGTAGCAGCATCATGGGGGTCGCAGACTCCATATGTTTAGTGTAATATATTATTATTGCTCAAATGAGTACGAGATGACGGTTGAAAGTTCGATGTCTTATGCTTTGGGTCCTCAGGTTTAAATGTTTCTCTATATCTACGCGTGGAACAGGTTACTGTGAGCATTGGACAATTTTTCTGTTCTCTAAGGCGTTGTCATTTCTTGCTGACCTTCCCGTCGCAGTGAATGTTGTCTGCAAGGCTGCTCTATGATCTATTGCAAATCCAATCCATCATCAAAATGATCATTAATTATTGCGGGTTAATGAGCTGCTACGGATACACAACTTGTCAAGACACAGTATAGACTCATCACGCAAAACAAACAAGCTCATCAATTTATCTCACTTTGGAACATTTTGTGAGAGATTGATTTGCCTAATTTCGTTTGATCAAAAACAACAAAGGATCATAGCCGCACAAAGTTTTATAAATTTGATCTCCTCTCGAAGGGTCCTCTACTCTTGATCGAACTCCCAGCTAGACTGTACAATTTTACTGCAATTTCTCATCGAAAAAGCCAAGAGTTCCAGCAAGGGATAGGAAAGCATGCTGAGTTACATATACGTTTAAAAAATATCCTACTGTGGCATATTCTGGCATTACCGCCGACTTGCATGGCGCTACCTCAACGGGGTTACACGAGGCCAGATCTCTTCCCGACACGGATCGCAAATCAAATGTGGTTTCAAATACCACTTCATACACGTCGATGCCCTTGAAGGCCAAGCTAACGTCAGAATGTAAAGAAAAATTATTGAAAGGATTGAGGAGACAACATTGTAAATCCTTAATCATACACATCCCGACGTTGCCAAACCGCCTGAAACCGTCAGCGGTTTCCGTGACGATTTCTGTGCAGGCCGGTCCGAAGACAAGGCGCGTTTCGACCCTGATAATAAGTCACATATAGTTCCAAATGTTCCTTCAAATTTGGCTTCAAGTACATTTTCTCTTTGGAACAAGGTAGTCCCCCATGATAGCTTAGTGGGTAACGTATTTGCCTGCTAGTTTTAAAGACACATCATGGTGTGGATATGGCACCATAGACACTTAGTCTCGTATTAGGAGCCAGGCTTATGATAGAACGCTTAACGACGATACCAGACGTAGAAACTCGAAACATATAGGCTCAGAATATAGGAAGAATTTAATGAATGAACTAGAAATGCACAGTACTGAACAATCTGGATCCAAAGCCAGGACAAAATCAAATGTTCTGGGGATTACCGCAATCTTAGTGCCTCAAAAGAAAGTGATGATAATAAAATGTGGCCACAGCCGTTTTCTAGATACCGACACTATTTCTAAGTTTTTTTAGACTAAATCATAAAAGTTACTGCAAAACCTTTAGACGCCTCCCGCATAGAAATACAATGATGGCTTATCTCGTTTTGGCATTGGAATATCTGTACTATGGCAATTTTGTCTACAGAGACGCAAAGCTATGAAATGTTTTAGCCTTTCCTTATGGTTATATTAAATTGGCGATTCTTAATCTTTAAATAAAAAAGCTGTCAAAAAACGGCAAAACTAAAAAGTTTCGTGGAAAAAATTAATACAGCGCCAGACGTGATGAAGAATAAGGGTTACTGAAAGGGCGTTAATTGGTGGAGTCTGGGATGTACTATTTGACATTTGCTGCCAATTATCTCGCCATATTAGAGAAAAGATGATGCACCTAAAATAAAAGATATGAGACAGCCTTACAGCGATGAAAATTGTACCGTTCCTTTTACAGAAAAAAAGAAACAATCCAAACAAGATCACCCCAGTCTCTAACCATACTGTAGATTATTAAAACACCTTTTTAAGCAGGACCCGTCAATGCTAGGAATTACGGGCACACTCGTGTTTTTCTCTGAAATAGATAGTCTGAGCTATATATAAAAAGGAATATTGTATGGAATCACTACGCTGGATTCTTCCAAACGGCAGAATAAACAGATTGCTCAACCTATCCTTTGTTCAAAGTGGTCTGTAAGGAATTGTGCGAGTTACTCTACGGGCCGCTCTTTCTCCCATAAACCCGAGGTATGCGACACCTAAGTATAGTTAGTAACCAAATTACGGTACTCAAAATACTGGGAATAATACTATTATTATAGACACTGGTAATGGCATGGGTGATAGCTTAGTTAATGATATTATAATTCAATTCGTTTCCATGGCTTATCGCTAATCCATGTTCGTTTTTTTGGTCTAATTATATTTAAAAAAAAAAAAAGTATTTATCACGCTGGTTAATCCTTGATACGATTTCTATGATTGTATAAATAACAGCTAAGGATCGAAAATAGCATGGACCAGATCGATCGTCCGCGTCACCGTATATTACCACAGTCATTAGTTAAAATATAGTGCATATTTTTATATCACCGGCTAGCCGCTAAGCAGTCGAGTACAGATTCGGTCGGTTATCACAGCGTGGCTGTTAGCCGTCAACTAAAATGTCTAAGAAATAAATTACTCTCAGGGGGGTATGTCACGGTTCAACGTTACTTGAAGCCATAGAGTTCCATCCTGTGTAGAGCCACCTGACTACTAATTCAACGATCCTGTACATACTGGTCCAACATGTTCTCTTTAGACGACGCTAAAAAAAGACGTAGTGGTCTTCATAATAGCAGTGATAGACAGATATACCACTTGGAGTTTACTGGTTAATTGAAAACTCACTTCCTCTTCCTTTAAGGCATCTTTTTCCGTTGTTCTCACACAGGGATTGCTTGTTTATGTCTTGCTTTGCCAGCGCGTGATCGTAAATAACTTATGTTCAATCATAAATTGACGAATGTGAAATCATTACATTGTCTTCGTTCTATAATAAAGTTCATTATGTTTGCGGACTAATAATATTTCTATATTACTTAGTTGACGGGCTTAGAAGAAGAAGAATTAGAAGAAATAGAAGCTGGGTCTGGCGTTTTTATGCTGATCCTTTTCGGTTTGTGTCGAACATGATTGCAACTAAACAGCCTTCGAAGCTTGTCAGAAAGGGCTGATAAGAATCGTACAAAGTTGCCATATTAGATACGTCGTATACAAAATCATGCCTACAAAATTTTATGTTTGTCGAGTGCGAGTGGACGCCTGTTAAGTAGTTATTCATAATCCGTTGAAAAGTCTCCGAACGTAAAACTGATCACTTTGATAAGATCTAGGGAAAAGCTACAAAATAAAACTGGCAATAGAATATGCCAGCGAGGGCTCTATAATGGCCCAGTTGGAATCGGAAATACCTGTAACGGAAGCGAGACAATTCCCTCAGTCAATATAGTTGCACAATCGAAACGATGTAAGAAAATTACTGACGCTATATAATGGATTTTCTCAGAAGTTATGCGACAACGCAACATTGTAAGGAAAGGAAACAGCGTGAGTCTGAGTTTTAGGTCAGGTATATAGCAGGTCAGGCATTGCATCAGGTAGCTGGCTCCTGTTATAAAATGAAATATGTCTACGCCCAGATACGAAAATAGACGACCATGGATTTAAAATCCTAGTATAGATTAAGCAGGCGACTTGGCTTTAGGTTAGATTAGCAAAACTGCGAACAGGCAGAAATGAGCAATGGCCGCTGTGTATCTAGAGCAGGTCATGTGCGTAAAAGGAATGATAAAGATAAACGATTTTGGGTGTTTGAGAGTAAAAAATGAGCGGTTATTGTACATGTGTGATGCCAAATATGCAATAAAAACCTAAAGGCTTGAAAAACTAATTTCCATATTAAGAAAATAACTTTAGATTTGGCCGCGCGCATTCGCTTATAACTTGAAAAGTAACAGGGCGCCATATAAGCATTGCTATTGTCTAATTCCTTTTTTAGGAAGAATAGCTTTCGTGGGGTAATTACGCATATAATACGTATGTCAAAGCTTACAACTATTACATGTTGTCTAGTTGAGGGTTGTCCACCTAGTGCGTTAAACGAATCACTGAAATGATGAAAATTAGACGCCCCTTTAAAAAACGAAGCACAGAGAATGCTTACAAGTTATTTCGAAAAGATTTTGGTAAACAATAAGTCAGTCAACGTTAACGCAACTGGGTGCAAATGAAATACTGTAAGATTGGACTATGTCCTTATGTAGGACATAATGACTTTCTTGAAAATATGCGAAAAGACAGATTTGCGAGAGGAGTACACAAATGCATGCACGTGAGAACGTTCAAGAAGCAACCGAATAACGTGAGCCTTCCAAAGTTCACTAATCGAAAAGCAAAACACAGCACTAGGAGGAAGATCAATGATTCTACTGAACCCTGTTATATACTCCCACATGGCAACAGCTTCGGCCTTAGAACCTCTTCTACTCCTTAATTGACTGAGCTATATCTGTTTGACTACGACCTCACAAGGCTAAACAAGTGAACTTTGACTTCGCCGCCAATGGAGCTAAATTTTGAATCCGACAGGTAAAAGATTCAATGTTATATTAGTCAACTATCTGCAACCTTTTGAAATCAACAGTTTTTCATTGTTGCTTGTGCGTCAGCCTCAAACGGATCGTTGGAGCGATAATGTCAGATCCAAGAAAGAGTGACCGGTTGGGCGCAAGCTTGCCTTGTATACGCAGCATGCGCTCCGGGCTCGAATAAGTGCTTTTCATCAATTGGTACGAAGATGAAGAACAATAGCTGGAAAGTAAACAATCGGCTGTTGCCGTAAGTGGAACATCACGAACCCCTTTGACTAAAGAACGCTCAGGTAACCTTCAAGGATATAAAGAAGCGACAAGGAACATCTCAGCGAAGTATTTAATTTCGATCTTCTGATGAAGCATGCAGGGCAGCCTAGTTTTAACGCCTATGAATGTTAAGCTACAGCGAGTGCGTTTCTTTCGACTGGAGCCTTCGTAAGAAAAAGCAGTCATCATCATCGAATGTGACGCCTTTAGCTGCCTTCAGGTGATTTGACGCTTATAATGATGCCTGGCTTGCGACGCTTTTCGTTCTTCAGAATCTGGACACAGATTTGCCCTGCATAATTTCCCCTCTGAAATTGGAAACCAGTTTTAATAGGCTATTCGTGCTAAAGTGTGATCATTCACATAATTATAGCTATGCTAAAGGCTCAAGTATTCAGCCAAAACATCCAGGGCTAATGCTATTATTCAAAGGGTAGTTCGCAGCGCTGGAATATGTTTGACGTTTAAATCTGATGCTTTAGCATTAGCTGAACAAGAGCAGGATGATAAAATTGGACTAGTGTAGTCTCACGACGAAGACTGAATGTCGAAAGTAACCGCATCATGTACGTTGGCCTATTGCTACACAAACTATTCGGATGCCGAAATTAGCAGGGATTTGAAAACTTTAGACGCTTCGAAAGTTCTTGACAAATTAAAAAAACCGGAAAGGAAAGCAGCTAAGCCAGGTATCAGCAGTTTGCGGAACGCTTACCATTCAAATAATAACCATAGTTAACATCATCCAACCTCTCAGTGTTCTGGTGGTTTTACATCTGGTATCGTCGTTAGGCATTCCCATCAAACCGCTGGCTTCCAACACGAAACAAAGTGTATCTGCGCCCAAGTTCAAACTTACACAACAACGTGTCTCTAAGATTAGCAGATTACATTACCTAGCTATTACAGGGATATCATCATTTTACCCTATGAGCAAAGCGCCAGTAGTTCATTTTCACTAACTGAATCAACAACCGTGGGCTTTCTCATTGTGTAGGTGGCGACCGCTACTTCGCGTAACCTGGGGCGTCATATACCTGTTGAGCTAAATGAACAAGAATACATAATAAGAGACAGAAGATAAAGCAGATATTGTTCATGGATGTTTCCGATTTGATTATTGGTCGGAAGGGCGTCAGTGGCAGACCTTCTCCATTTAGGCATGCGACTATGGTGATAAAATCCAAGGACGCATTAGAAGCAGAACCCGTTTTTCCCTATGTTAGCCATGAAAGTTTAGTTCAACACTGAGAGCGCACCTTATACCGAATCATGTCTGTAGCTGTTCCCGGTGAGTATTCCTGGGCTTTGGTGAATAACACGTTAATTTGCTGCGTCTATCCGATTCAGTATGTTGCAAATAAAATTTCTGCGTTTTTCTCGAAAGAAAACATTTTCACATTTGCTGTATCCTGTAGCCCTTATATACAGTTCGAAAACGCTATTTGCGTTCAGTCCACAGGCCTGGTGCGATGACGTCAAATTTGATGTTAACAACGTCTTCAGTCGTAATTTGCAGGAACGTTTAGTTGACGCCGGAGCTGCCTTTATCCGCGTAACGGGAAGCCCTTACCAATCAGCTGCTTGGTTGAAACCAAAGAATAATCTAATAAAGAATTCAAGCACGGTCTCCAGCCTACTTCTGTTAATGGAATAGATTGATTCATTAAAGACTTCAAGAAAACTGAGATTTTGTAGGAAGATTTTCCTGGGGCCACTTATTTGTCGTTTTAAACTGATTTCATTGCTGAATTGAATTATTGATCAACCAGTATTTAAATACTGGTTAATCAATAATTTCTAAGTTCATTGTTACCTTCTGTTACTATTTATACTAACATGCGTAGCATAAGTATTAGACCTACAAAGAAAGTTATAACATCTCATTTATTTCATTAATATCTTATCATCGTGATCAGCGTCGTGCTACTACTAGCATGATTGATAAGATTTGAATCTTTTTGCTCTGTTCAACGGCTCTTCAACCTAAACCTTGGCCTATTCTATTCCATTGATTCAGCATCTACGTACGCGCTGTACATGTGTGATTTTTTTTCATTTTTATTAACCTTGTTGAAATCTTCCGTTTTCGCTCCTGATGTCTGCGATTGTTACTCTCATTTTCATAAAAAAAATCGCTCGGTTTATGTGAGTTCCTTTCGATTGCTACAATTTCTATTGTTCGTGACGCAATATTTATCTACCTCAACTTAATAACAAATATTTAGGTTCAGCATTTAGCAGAGAATAAAAGCAATGTAGTTGTGGCGCTGAAGTTGAATTGACAGCCTGCGAAACTCGTTAATTCGAAACTTGTTTTTTTCACTTATTGTACTACTTGTCTCACGGAGTAGTTTATAGGCGTAGTGACAAACTGATCCTATACCTCGCTAACAGCATCAGTGGTAGAACGCGGGGCTGACGCCAGAAAAGTGAAAAAAAACATTCCTCAGATGGTACTGACATGAGAAAAAGAGATCTTGAGTGCAGAATGAGTACGGGGTCTCAATGGGCGCTGCGTAGAACTTGACCTACTTGGCAATCTAAGTCTACTTTAATGTACGTTCTTGTCTTTTGTTTCTCCTAATTGTCTCATATGCACGGCAATACGCCCTTTCGCTCTATGGCTACCTGTTCGTTAACATTCACTATTGTCTTGCAATATTAGTCTCAATGGATTGTTTGTTCTCTGCACGACACTTTCTCGCAGCTCATATTATGAGCTATGGTCTGTTACCTCGTTATCATATACCTACTTAGTTGCTAATCATTTCTCAGTTTGTCTTATATGGGTATCACCTCGAATCTGTTTCCGTTTGCTTATGCTAATATTCTCACTTCACGATGCCCAGAGTCCTTTCAACTTTAATCGATTTTTCATTTATGACTATTTCCATTCCATATCCTTTGGCCTCCGTTTACGTTCGTTCCTTCTACTACTCCACTCTCTGTGAATATGTTTCGGCACCTGCTTGACCAACCGTACATCAGCTATTTTTCAGTTCGAACTTGAACTCTACATGTTTGCCTCCATCATTGGAACTAATTTACCTAGAGCATGCATGTCGCCGCTGTTTTTCCTCCCGTCCAATCGGAATACTGCGTCTAATTTTTTTTTCAGGCTCTCGTTTTATTTGCTCTCGATTCTCTTCTCTACTACTAGCATTGTTTTATCTTTAACACTTTGTCGCGCACATTGATATAATTATCGTCAACTCATTGTTACTACGAATATAATAATTAGAATAGTTCGTTTCCATTATATCTGTGCGAAATACCAGCTACCATATCACACTATACGCCGTTAACCGTTTAGCCATGTACCGCCATGTATCAAATACCATCTGATGGTCGCACACAAACAACCTTGGCTCCTTTTTGACCTCTGGCCCATTTCCCTTTTTCATTGTAGTGTCGCTCCTGCTATTGTAACTGGTGCCGACAAAATGGGACAAAACAAACTAGGGATCCGCTTCAAAAATGCTCTCAGTGTTTCGAAGTAGGACAATAGTATTAGCATAATAAATTAGTTCTAGTATCTAGAATATATTGAATAAATATGAAAGCTATTTCAATTTCCGAGTATGTATAATGTGTGTTTTTGTTTTTATATAATTTTGCTGTATTGTATTGTCAATTATTTTCAGCAAACTCTTGTGTCGGTTTGCCTAAATACTTGCACTCATCTATAACTTTCGTTTTATTTGTTTTCTGTAAGTTTCAACATACATTATGCCTTTAATGTGCCTTTGCTCTGACACTTTAATTACTAGTATTATTGTTCATCTAATTATCGTCAATTATTGTTTGCTTACTTCTGTGATTACCGTTTCGTTATGAATTAATATTATATTATAAATATTAATATTATAATAAAGATATAAAACTAATTACCTATCCCGCTGGCGTCGTCTGGCTGGAAAAGCAGCTGCTACACATCAGCAGCCGAGACATCCGCCCTTATCGTAGCACACGTAGAGGTGAAATATAACGTCAACCCTTGATGATACAGTAGTAGTCTAAAGGATGCAATTAGGCACTCTTACCTTAACTACGACAACGTTTTTTCATATCCTACGACGAGTAATTTTTTTCGTCTTCTACCCATCAATTTTACATGGTCATATCAATGCCGTCCTTTTTTTTTGCACAAACGCATTTATTCAAATACACTCACGCACACACAAGCATATAATCAAATATTCCAAAATTTGATTTTTTACTTGTTCCGCTTTACTTATCTTATTTCTTTCGCTTGTCATTTGCTTGCTGTTGTTAAATTGCCATGATCCAATGATAATAATAAGATCACTTCGTCAAAAAGACTCGTTCGTGTGTTGTCTTACCCAGACCGCTACCATAAGGCGGCCGCAATTGCTATTATCATGTCATTATCGCTATTAGTATTAGTAATATAATAATAATGATGATAAAATTAATTGAACGTGGTGATTACGTTCAAAACTCGTCTTTCACTAATTTTTATGTCTTTGTCATTATCGATGCACAGACACAGGTAGTATATATACCCTCTCTGGTCACAATTCCTCAGTATCAGGTAACCCTCTCACCGATGTGTTTATGGAGTATTCTGCCAAGCAGCATTTGTGCTAGCCATTATGGCCCTATCTTCCGACTTGGTATGTTTTTTCACCCAGACAAGACGGGTCTATGTCGCAAAAAAATGGAAATATACCGGGCCCATCCCTATATACTTTAAATGACGAACCCCTCGATTTACCCATAAGGTCAATAGTACTTGCTATGATCTATGAATGCACACTTAATCTTGTTAGTTTTTCCGATCCACCACCAAAATATTCTGTGCAAAATTAAGAAATAACAGGATGATTTGCATCAAAATAAAGTTGTGCCTGATTGCGCATTATCAATAATGAAAAGAATATTTTCATTCATCACTCCAAGGGAAACAAAATAATTGTGTTCGGTAACGCTACGAAGCTTCACATCACAAGAAAAGACGGTATAGTTTTTTTTCCTAGCACTTAAACTCTTACAGGAATTATTTTACAGCACATTTCGGTGTAAAGCTGAACCGATTATGGGCGTGCGACCGTGGGAACGTGATCCACGCCTTAACTAGACCGGTTTTGCTTTTTTCTGACAGCACCCATTTGAACCTCCCTCTGATAGCAGAACAGCTTGTCTACCCTTGTTGCTCCATATACCGCGGTCGTCAGTTTTTTAAGCACGAGAAGCATTCCTTGTGCAGGTAGCTACCTAATGGCAATTTGAAAAGTGCGTGGGTTCATAACTTATGATATAAGCCCACGCATCGTGTTCATACCATTAGTCTGGTATGGGCCCGGCGCAGGTCCATACTAAACCGCATACACCGCGTATTTAGTCTCAGCCTAGTTTCTTGACTATGTTTTTTCGACGCGATCATGCATCATAGTCCATATCATCGGATTCTTCGTTCGAGGACATAGATTCCTCGGATTCGGACGTCCAGCTATTTCTCTGTGTCGCCGACCGCCTCTGTGGCCGAGTCGGATTAGAGGTTGGTACTGTCGTTGAGTTGGCTTGCTCTGTACCGTTACGGGTACGCACGCTCGGCGGATCTTGTCTCATATAGAATAGCACATACGCATTTTTCGACTGATTGCGTTGAACCATTAAAAAAATCATCATAGATCAGATGATTTTGTCATCGGCAGAAAGGCAAAAACATCGCCACATGAAACAGCAAAGACAAAACTAATTTTAACGTTTTGTATTACCAGTAAATAATTCTGTTGCAATACTTGTTTGGGTATCATGTATGTAAGCACATTGGAAGCGAAACTAATCCATCGTATTCATTATGTAGTGAACAATGAAGTAGTTTCTTGAAAACGATTAATTTTTTTTGCGGTAATTCAAAAGTGTTTTTCCTACACAATCGGTAGAGGTTGGCAAGTGTAACAGAAAACGAAACTAAAACACACAAAAAGACCTTGAACCACTTATAACAATGTTACACGAGACGAATGTCTCGTATAACACTGTCTGGAAGATTTTTGTCCCAAACACTTACCACAAGGTTGTTCTCACTAATGGGGGAAACTGTCGCATCATCAAAATGATGCCATGTATTGGTTAATTTGTTCTTCGCATACGCCGTATCTATAATGAAGCAAAAAAAACATATCAAAACAATGTCAAAAGCGATGAAAAAAGCGTAATTTAAATAGAAAATAATTTTTGTTTACAGCTAATGAAGCTCTAGAGTGTATATGTATCGGTTTCATTTCAATGCAATGAGCATCACTGCATTGAAATGAACACAAACAAAATGAAGACAAAATTATCTTACTTGAATTTATTACCAAAATATCTTTTGCAACACTAATCGTACTATATTCCATATCTTCATTATTTTCTGGCTTCTGCACCAATCCATATTCGTATCTTTTGCTATAATCTTCTAGAAACACAAGGAATTCAGCGCTATTTAAGCCATTAAAATACTGAATACTCACAGTGTCCTCCGCCCATACCACCGTAGTGATTTGCAACTCCAATAAGATCGTAAGTGGCATTTTTATGTTTCGGATCAAGTACTACTTGGCCCATTTTTAATCCAGTGATGGGGAAGTCGACCAACGTATCGATTTTATCCCTGAGGTAGCGGTTGTATGAGAATCTCTTTAGATGAATAATGAGCACTTTAGGTAGTGACCACAAATCGAATTTTTTCGTAGCTTGCTGGTGCTTTTTGCAGGCAGGACAGTACCACAGGTCCTCTGCGCCAAGCTTTTCGGTTGTTGTGAAAAGCTTCAGGCACTCCCAGAGCCGAACGGGTCGTTTATTAGCCGGTCCGCTATTAATGTAGCTTGAGTGCATCATTAACACGGAACACTCTTCATATGCGGCCTGTTTATCTTTCGGCAGCCAGTCGAGAGCAAGATAGGCTTTTGGCGTTAATATCAAGGTATCTTCGCCGTCGGCTGATCCGTCAGAATCGCGTGCGGCTGCCGCACCTTGTTGAACTTCTCCATTGGACGCCTTTGCCTGTTCGTTGAGCGACGTGTTGCACATTTCATTTACGAGGTTTACCTTGAATAGCCGCTTCTTTCGCCGAATCGACGAGGATAAGGACGTCGATGCCATTCCGGACACTTGGTTTTCTTTGTCTCGGCTCGAGTTTTGTGTACCGTTCTCCTTGTTGAGACCTGGTTCTTCTGTCGCGCTTTCATCGTCCATTGGCTCATCTTCATCGTCGCTGGTTTGATGATCTGCGTCTGCTTCAGCACTGTCGAAGTTGACGAATCGGCCTTTCAGCCAGCCCGAGGCCATTTCATAGAGGTCATTGACGGAGACATGCTTTGTCGGTGAGTACAGATAAAATGGCATGCCGAACATGGCCGCCGTCGAAAACGCCAGTTCGCCTGAGCCTCGACTGGTTATCTCTCGCATGTATACGCGGATCAACGAGCCTTCATTTGTCCAGGGGCTAGTCGGTAGTTCGTAGATGTAAATGGTGTCGACCACGTCGTCGATCTCTTCATCATTCGGTTCGATGATCCACTTAACCCGTTTGTCAAAGAGGTCCATGTTAGCGGCAACCAGATTTTCAGCGGGTAACTCAGTGATCCTTGCTACAATACTATAGAAGTCATTTCCTGTACATTTCGTAGGATAGACCGGTACGTGGACTCGTAGCTTATGCGGTTTAGCAGGCTCGTTCTTAAAGACGACAGCATTGATTATCTTGTCTTTGCGTTGTGGCAAGGGTAGTGATAGAAAACACGATGGATCGAAAGTTACCGAAACGTGCTTGCAATCTGGGCAGACGAGCGTCGACTTGAGCAGTCCGTGGAACGTATCTGTAACGATGGAATCATTACGTTTCAGGTAGTTGGCCCAGGCCTCCTTGGCGAGGACGCGATCGGCTCTGCCATCGGCGTTTTTTGCCTCAATGTAGGGTTTCTTTTTCACTCGATTTAAATCTTCATGAAGTCCATCGAGTAAAAACGACATTAACTCCTGGCAGTCTTGTTGCATATACCCGTGGAACTGAGGCGCAAATCGCCCAACCTAAAACAAATGCAAGGATGATAACACACTGCTAACTTGACCTTTTGTATACCTGTTTACAAAAACTGAATACAAAGTAGAACAGATTAACTACTTATAGGCTGTGTTCATCATAATATATAGTTTAAGTCCTCGGCTTGGGAATGAAAGTTACGCAACCTGTTTACTAACCAATATTTTGTCGTCTTCCTCGAAATGTATCATCTGTTGCTGAGCATAAAAATGCATATAAATATTCAAGCATTTTATTTAAACTATAAACTCGTCGATGTCTTCCTGCTAACCTAGCAAAGTATGTAAAAAGAAACCTAATAGAAAGAACGAGAAGAATTTTACCTTCTCTTTGAAAGCTCGAGGCGCGTACGTCTGAGTATAGCCGCCCCAAAGGGCTTTGATCATATCAGCATAAGCGATCGCAATTTCTCCGTGCATTCCCAGCGGGTTTTCTCGATTTAAATCATCCAAATAACGATCGGAGAGAAAATATTCTGTCAAAGGTGGTGTGTTGGACATGCACTGCAAGGCTGAGTTCATGAAGCAAGTGTTTCCTAAATTTAGTAAACCACAGAGTCCTGCACTTGTTGACCTTGTATTTCTGGAAATCGAAACCCAGGCAACAATAAAAGCCAAGTCCAATAGAAATACAGAGGCGTTAGAACACGCTAAAATATGGTTAACCTCACTTAATATACGGACAGTACGATACATAACTGTACATGCTATAATTATAAGCCTATTGCACATATGACTGTTTACAAGTGCGTATATAAATGGAAATAAATGTTCAATAACAACGCAGACAACTATACAAAAATGTTCATCGAATGTTTAGTGTTCCTTAAAAACAAAATTTGTTCTCTGAACTAGTTGTGCACTTTCAATTTTAAATCTGATATTAATTATTCTATTCAAATCAGATTATTGACGAATCAGATTATGTTCAAGCAAAAAAATTAACCCAGCGGGGCCTTTTCCCTGTAGCCATACTGTTAGAAGAAGCGGCAGCAACCTTTGTTGCCGATGATGGTAAGGGACGAAGCCACTTACCGATAAGAACCACTGGCTGTAGCCGAACTAGCTGAAGGACTCCCATTACTGCTACTGCTACCTGCGTTTGGGTTGTTCTTTTGGGCACCGCCTGTCGATGAATTCACACTACCAGCATAAGAAAGTCCAGCCAGTCTACCCGTGGATGAAGTCCCGCTCGATGGAGTGTTCCGAGGCCATGAACCGTCAGCATTTTGAACCTCTAACAGAACGACCTGTAACAAAACGTTCGGCAGTTAAACTAAATTTGTTTAATTGTTTGGGTATGTAATAATAATATATAAAATAAGGAACCTTTATACATAAGCTACTTAGTAGTGATGAAACTGACTGAATTTGAAAAAAACGATAGCGATGGTGCGATTTAAACAAAAAGAAGATCGTCATTGTACAAGGAGATTACCTGCCAAAAGAGAACATTTTTTTTTAATAGAAGTAATATAACAGAATGGAGAAAAGGCTACGATATTAAAGTGTTGTACTCAATATTTCCAATATGAAAAAAATGTGCTTATCAAAGAGATTTTCCTATTGTGTGTATACACTTTATAAATAACCATTCTTCTACATCATTCAGATTAACTCTCACATCTTTTTCCACATATTCACTAACGATTAGTTGGGAAGTAGCTTTAATGCGTATGGTATATTCCTTAATTTAGTACTAAAGTTTAGCAATAAACCTGCGCGGAGTAGAGCGACTCATCCTGAATTGTTTTCGTTTTGTCTGTGATCATCTCGAGGGTGTTTGTACTGAACCGGTACCAGAGCCGAGTGCTCGCGTCATCGGCTACCGAAAACAGCGAACGCGCAACCTACGGACGTTTGATTGACAGGGTTAAAAAACCTTTGTTGACGAATGACTACTACAATAGTTCTTATAAGAATAATAAGATCAGCATTTTCTTCAGTTCTGCAAAAAACAGAATCAGATCCTTACTTTCTCAACCTCCTCAAGCGTGGCAACCTTTGAAAACCTGGAAGTCTTCAATTCATCGATGTTTGGATGTAAACACATTTTAAGTTCCATTTTGTAGATCTCAACTCTCAGGTTCTTGAGAAACATTCCATAATCTACAACAGTACGAGCAATTGGACTCTGGTTCGCTACAATGCCGTACCTGAAACAACACAGGCACAAAATTAAAGGCAACCCAATAGCAAAAGCAACAGTGCTGGCTCTAACTGTTAGATGCATACGGTTTGTTATCGCTGAGCACGTAAAACTGTTACCTGAAGGTAATGCATAGAATAGTGGTAACAGAGGCCATACTGTAGTATCGCAAAAAAAGCCCAGCTGAATTACGTATTCGCGGGTTACATAAACTACAAACGGTCGTAATAACATTAATTACGTCCCGCGAGCATATAATTTATATGGGCTTTTGATCTGAGAACGCACCATTCTACGAGTTTTTCCCAGGCTTCCTCTGGCATTAAAGCGTAGTCCAGCTCGTCGATGAGATGTTCTCGTAAATCCTCAGGATCTTTGGTGTCTGCAACTCAATTTATCACGATATTACAAACACAACTTAAGCTATACATGCATTTTAGTTGGAAGACATACTGCTTTTTGACATTTGTAGTTTGTTTAGTGTAACGCTAATGCACACTTCACAAATGTACTAACTATTTGGTTAAGACGTTACAGATATAATCTTTCCAGCTATGACATTTGTGACGATTTCTGATGTAAAACAGGGTGCAGCATAATCGAAGTGAGCAAATTCAAAATATCACTGGGAATGGGAAATGGATTTTTAAACTTTTTTTTTTTATGCATTTTTAAGTTGTGGATTGCCGAACAGTCTTCCTTACTCACGTTTTTTTCATCACAGCTAGTGTGGCATAAAACAGATGCAAGGTTAATGGTCCATATATTTGCCCACTTTTAATAAACTAAGCATCCTTTTCACAAACCACTTCTTGAACTAACAAAAAAAAAACATGATTCCTTGTGTGTGCTACTTTATCTAACGATCATCCCCCATGACCTCCGTTTTACATTTTATTAACACATTTAGCATTATCTGTGCTCAACACAATGTCAGGTAAATATACTACGAAATCCCAAATTGAAAAGCCAGAAGTTCTATGCATCAGCTGGCGGCAAAGCATACGACCCTATTCAAGTTCATTTGAAGTCAGATAGATTTAGGCCTGATTCATTCTCAAAAAAGCCATACGATCTTTATATTCGTGTATATAGTGTTTGTGGAAAATTACTTTGTGACTTTATGGCTTATCGATGGGCGTCCACATATGATCGCTGACTAGTCACTGAACTGCTAAATACGTACTCCAAAGTACAAGCTTCATCCGATGTTGTTCTTGATTACACAATCGAACTGAGAAAATTAAGGTAAATATTGCAATGCGGGATTCTATTAATCGAAATTAATATGAATTGACTCGGTAATGGTTCAAGTGGCGAAGCTCCACTTATGTAACACCAATTAAAAAAAAAATTAAGGCTTAGTTTATTTCATTGTTATACTTACAATATTTGCAGCTATCCAAGGGGTACTGTGAGCTCATTAAAATGTAATAATTTACTTCAAAGTCTCTACACTAGAATTTATATTTAGAAGTTGCTTTTTTTATGTACAGACGGATTTTAATCGACGATAACGGCTTTAGATGCAGAAATTGGGATATTGTATGAATATAAGGCTAATACAAACCCCTTCTGCAAAATAATAATAAAAAAAAATGAAAAAACCTGCTCTAAATTAGCAATATACGTTTGAACACAATAACGACAATTGTTCCGGCTTCAAGCATAGGTAAACTATGTACATCTTCAAGACAATTATACTCGTCATACTGACCATTATTATTTTTATTGATCAAACTCACCTTTGAGGAGGGCCGAATTGTCGATGGGCCCTGGATTGGCCGTCGGTTCGCCGACATCTTGCGTTTCCCAGGTGTCAAAGCCGACATATTTCTTCCACTGTTTGAACCACTTGTGTTCGAGAAGATACCTGTAGCGCACACAATACAATGATTTTAAACTTATCGCGAAAGGCACAAACATGCATTGATACTGCAACAGATTCCACCTAAGTATTACTGCGAATTGATGCCGTTGCTACATGGCCTTATATGATAAAACAAATAAAGTCATAAAGCGGCTCCGGAAGTACTGGACACAGGAGTTCATAAAATTATTAGACCTAACATTTATTGCATTAAACACCATGTTCTTAATTTGTTATCAATAAAGAGAAGGCTATCTAGCAAAGATAAATAAATTATGAGGGTCTTATGCCACTGCTGCAAATGCACTTAACGAAATGCTACTTTTTGTTTACCTTAAGCTATTTTTGTGTAAGCAACTTGTCGGATTTTTCAGTATAGTATAAAGGGCTTCTCCTCACTAAATCTAGCCGGGGCAGATCCTCTGTGTTCACTAACGGACCTACGGCACGGCTTGGTTAGCATTCGAAAACGCTAATGATAATTCGCACTTTTTATCGAAACTCGCTAGTTCTCTAGCTATTTATCGCTAGAAGCTTGTAAACCGTGTAAGAGCAATATATATGCTACAGCCGTGGGGAATCATGCTATAAACAGATATCTCGCACATCAAGTGTACCCAAAAGCTTACACGAAAACATAATATTTATGCAGCATTGTACACGTATGATTTCTCAGGTTTCCATTATTGAGTACACGAAATCGAGCATGTGTACGAGACACGGCATCTCATACTATGCATGGATAAAGACGCTTTAGTGTAGTCGGCTTTGTAAAAATCATCAGCATGAATAATGCTCTCATTGCTGGTGGGTCTGCGAAATATTTTACCCGAAATTATTCAGCTACTCGTAATGCTTCATATATAGCATTGTACGTTTCAACAGATTATGTCAAACAGAAATATCCGCTGTCTCACATAAGCATAGGTTAGATAACAAATCATGCCATGTGCAGTTAACAATCATCTAATATGATGACGTTACTATGAATCAAACTACTAATTGAACCACAAACGTAGAACTATGATTTTTTATTAGCAGTAGGGTTACAGGATCTCATTATTGATGATCGTCGTTCCTTTGTTGTTGCATAATTTGTATAATTTTGTAAAGTAAAAGCCAATCTCACCAAAATATAATCTTGGTGAGATCGGGACAATGTAAATCCATAGATCAGATATAATTCTTTTTATCGAGGACAATAATTCTTATGAGGAGCCACACTGTTCGCCGGGCTGAATAAGCTCACAACTATTCCAATTAAACTTTTAGATTATAACGAGCTTTAGTTAAAAACATATTACAAACGTCTGAATAATATCCTTCTGAGCCGATATTCGAAAGACCGATAAATCGATTGTCTTTGATTGTCATTGAAAACGTATTAATCGCAAAAGCATTGCAACGTTTAATTTAGTCGTCATCAATACGACCCGATCATACTATTGTCCATGATAGGACGTACCGTAAGTGTAAATTACTTTGTATTTTCGATCGGCATTATGCAACTTACGTAATATGAAGTAACTTTTGTAGTTATGGCATCCCAAGTGTCGGATCTATATACATAATTATATAATTATGTAATTATATATATTACAAGTACCTATACCGCATAACTTAAACCACAAAAACCTATATAAGTCAGGCTTATCGAACTCTGGAACCCTCAATTTCCACACCTATATTTCAAACTTTAGTTTGATTACCTAGTTGAAAAAAAATGGCTTCAGAACACCGAGTTTGTCTTATATAGAAAATTGTAAAAGAACAAGTAAGGACACCACTGACAAACTTTGCCAATCGCTCATGAAGCCACTGCACAAGAGATAACTGTATGCCCGTGTAATCTGCGCTTCAAGCTGTAGATATCATATACCGAAACAGGTTGACTCTTACCTGGCTGACGGTGCTAAATTTGACTCTTTAATAAATGATAAAAGATACAACCAGCGTATGGAACCGTAACATAGCCTCTCGTAGAGTCGGCCACTCTCTGCGTAATAGAAAGCAATAAAAAGTTTTTGCTCACCTTTAGAAAAATCCAACTTTTCTCTAATTCAACCTATGAAGAAAGTGATGTTACACTATTCGTAAAAAAAGACATTCGACCTTGCAGAATAAGGTGAAGGACAATCTGAATTATATATAAACGACAGTGCAAGTAGATGTAAATATGGTACCTAGCGACTGCTCTGCATATCATAGATTGCTGGACTTTGAAAACCAGACGATTTTGTTCAAAACATTTATTGCGAAAAGAGTATTGAAACTGAGGTCTAACACAGATCGCCTGATACTCAGAACGACAAATGTCTGCCTTTTGTAAGGAAACAGTACTACATCGGAATCGACTTGAATGCTTCAGCTCAACTGGCAACAAGACTAGATCATACGTTTCATCGGCAACGTGTTGGCATCATCATTTTTCCGTTGTTCCAGTATTGCCGAACAAATATATATTATTATCAGCAAATAAATACATTCGAATGAGCAACAATTCAACTAAGTTCTGAAAGCACCCACGCATAGGGCTAATTAGCCATGAAGTTCAAGACGTACTGCGTTGCGATATACTCGTTGTGACCTGTACTGGTAGCCGGCGGCTGTTGCTGTTTCAAATATGATGACGATCGTCAAAGGCGTCAGCCGGTTGAATTATTTTAAGTGCAAGTCATGTGACCACAACAAAGACGTCCGTTGCGTAAGCCAGCAAACCGAAGTAGAGTCATTCGGCTGGAGTCATAATCTACTTCCGCTCGCCTGCCCGTCCATCCTAGCCGTAGCATGCATCTGCCTCCATTATGACTACACCCCTCTTTTGTCAAATACGCTTTTGTCATAGTTGCCATATAGAACAATAAAGAGTGACTCGTTGCCACCGAAGGCAGACAATATTTCATAGTTCATCGAAAGTTTCCTGGTATTTTATTATCTCCCTGAATTAGCTCTGCATGATGCGTGTCTGGATATACACGTTTCAGTTGCAGTGTTCTTTAAACAACAAGCAAAAACCAACTGGATCTCCTTAACAGTAGTACTAGAGATGAACAAACATTAGCTATTGGGGACATTACTGGAACCAAACAAGTGGCTAGCAGCCACGGCGATAGGCTAGACTGCTATGCGGTGTATTGCATTAGAGGTTCATTTCTCAAAGGCAGAATATAACAACCCAGACGGGACCTTCGACAACAAGAGGCTCACGTCGAGAAGGTTCGTCGTTTAGCCGCAATAGCCTAAAGTTTGCGGCCACAGCCCCAGATGGTCTCGTTGTTTCCTGGATGAGCAACAAAGGCAGGAAGAGGGAGAGCACGTGTGTGGCACCTTCTCGTGCAGAGACCATGTGTAGTTCACATGTTTCTCAGCTTTCCTCTTTCCGTCGTTTCTTTCCTCTGTATATTATCTGTTGTTTATTATATATATATATATATATATATATATATATATATATATATATATATATATATATACAAATCAATTCTCCGAAACGATGAGCGATATTAAATTGGTAGCACTCAGACATATACCCATGATAGCAAGTTCATCTTTTTCAATACATGAATGAGAATGTCGTGTTGCACTCTGCGTGTAACTGAATGTTCATTGAAGGCTTTATTAACATACTACAATTTAGCATAGCTAAACGCTTGGCGACAACGAATCGACTGTCATCGTTGTTTTCAAGCGTAGCAATACATCCACAGGAATGTATCGATAAAATGTACCTAGTACAACATTTCGAGTCGATGACGGTACGTACCACCGATCGCCTTTGACTAATGGCTTCTTGTGCAACTTGGTAATAAGGTCCCGTTGATGTTCGAGCGGGTCGGTTCCAGTTTCCACTGCAGCTGCCTGGCCAGGTTGATGGTCTTTATCCTCTACTTTAGGCACCGTCATGACTCTTAAACACACAGCTGCCGCCGCCGCACAATAGCACCAGCAGCAGCACTATCACCGACAATCACAGCACAATCACCTAAATCAATCACTAGGACAGCACGGACGCTTAGCGGAGTCGTCGTACAACCGCTTCTTATTTATCTGCTTGTTCAACTGCCCTAAACAGCATCAGCTACTGCACGTAGTACTGCTACCGATATTACCACACGCAGCACAAAAGCAGTTCAATTGTGGCCCCCTCCGCTTCTCCTGCTGGCAGTGCTGCTGCTGTCGCTGATGTTAAACCTGACGACGATGAGAACTGGCTGTTCCTCAAATCTCAGGTGAACTGGGTACTGTTTTATTACCACCCTCTTTCACCTCGTTAGAAGAAAAAATTGACTAAGCAGAACCAACATAGGCGACTAAAAGCTGATCGGTGGTCTGCCACTGTCAGTCTTTACTAATGCGCACTCCTTAGACAGCACCAAAACAACTTTGAGGAAGACCGAACTTCCCCAAACCAATGCATCAACCAGTTCACTGGACTGCTACCCGCAATGGTGCCGTTCGCTGACTGTTCACTTTTGCCCTGCTGTTGCTGCTGCAACAGCCCCCGGGTGGCACCCGCAGTGACTATGAGGGCAGGCCTGTAGCCAGGGCACAATAAACGAAACAAAACTAAACTAGGTGGCGACAATTTCGACAACTCGTTTTGCCGATGCCCATCGAAAAACGTGGCGGGAATATGACGATCGTATGCGACGGGCTAACTGTCTTCGATGAGCTAGCCAGCATGGACTCAGCTCAGGCAGAGAAGCGAAGGCCGTCTGCAGCGGACAGCCTATGGTGGCACCGAGAAGCCGAATGCAGATCGGCTACGCAACACTCCTTTGCTCTGTTATTAGGTTACCGCCTTGATTGAGATAGCCTTACAGAAATCTGGCTCTATTGTACCGTACCAGATACACCGTCATACACATTCCGCTAACCCACGATGTCGTCGCCCTATGCGCACGCCTCGGTGTCGCTGGGAAGTATGACGGTATCCTTCGATGGCGCCTGCAGCACCAGCGCCGCTTACCCACCAGCCGGCAGTAAACTGCGCTCGACCACTACTGGGTCGAATACTTGTCGTAGCAGCTAGAACGGCTGCTGCTGCTGCTGCTGCTGCTGCTACTACTGCTGCAAGAGCAGTCGCCTTGGTAAAACCAACACGCCGCACAACGCGGTGCGCCCTACAATCAAACACTGTTGTTCCATGCTGTATTGACAACCATTACGGCCACTTGCAGCAGATATACACAATACTGCAGCGCACCGGACCGACGATAGCGACACGAGCAGAAGCCCTGCATAGCACAAGTGCTCCTGCAGACGCCACAGCTGCCCGCTAACTTACAACTATACAGACCATCGCTTCCCACAAAGTGCTGGTAACGAGATCAGCAGGCAAGCCTATCCAGGCGCCAGTAGAAGAACGAACGAATCCTAGCCACTGCCACTGTTACGACGTGCACAGCTCGAGCAGAAGCGTCATCGCTAGCAGCAATAACAAGAGCAGCAACGATGGCGAGAACAAGACTCTGCCGTCAGAGGCGCTGCCAGCAGCAACAGCCATCGACGCCGCCATCTGCGTAAACTCACTCTTCACGCCCGAAATCAGTCTGCTTCGAAACCGATGGATGAATCTCTGCGTTCCTTTTGCTCTTATTTAAATGGCAGCGCGTAGCGATATTCGACAATAGTTTAAATAAAGGCAGTAATTGTGGTATCGCAAGAACACGAGGGGGATTGTTGGCTGAAGTTTGGGGGGCGGGAAACGCATACGCACAACTGTTGATCAATTCGTTGATTTTTTGTGAGATGCGAAATTGTACAGTCGTAGAATTGCAGTAAAAAGAAATCATGCGCAATACTAATAAACAGCGTCAATTTAGATATAAATGCATTTGTCAAATTCTAAATCTAAAGCAAAACGGTTATATGATTAATGATTACAATACGTGTATGCAATCTATTTGCTTCATACTTTAAAGGCTGACTTAAAAAGCAGTGCCTGAAGGCTTAAATATGTAATGAAGCACGAGGATTATTTTTAAGCTTGCACCATTTATTTCGTTTTGGGTCAAGCAGCTGTTATTGCAGTCTACATACTTTACTACGACGTAATAAAGTAATACAAGATTAAAGTTGCACTTGACGCCCCTTATTCGTTGTTCCATTATTCGGGATAATTGATTACTACTTATTTCGTCAATTATTTCACCTAAAAATGTAATTATTTTTGTTTTCTTTGAATCAGCCTTGGTTACCTGTAACTGCTCAGTTTTTTGGCAGTAAATATTTATCTATTAAATCAGATTAATTAAACAAGAGCTTGCTAGCTGTTAACAGCGACGTGTAATCGAAGCTATCGCTAGTAACCGATTACGTTTTGCAGACGACCGTAGTCTATCAACACTGCGTATCATCATAAATCATTAACTGATGCATGCGATTTTTCTCAACATTTTTTTTCCAGTTACTTGATGATTTTTTTTAATGTTATGATATTTTAATAGAACATTACATTGCATTTGCTAGTTTGAACAAAATTTTAGAAATGTAAAGTTGTCCACCGAGACCTTCTGATTTATTGGCACCTAGAAATACCACAACACCTATAGATACCTTCGTTTTTATTCGTGTCTAGTCGGCTTTAAAACGCTCAGCAAATTTAGAGGCTTTAATCTTATTATGTAGCAGTTTTATTAGTAAAAGCGGAGAACAGTCGATTTCTATCATTTAGATTTATCTTAGCGCCTCAATACACATGCTCGATTCAGCAGATTTTGTGATTAGCCATATCCAACTATATGTTTTTGTACTATAAGTAACTATGCGATTTATCTGGCTTGGAAAAAAAGCCAATGCATTTCAAAACTTCAGCTTGAGCCAAAGTTTTCAGCTGACGAAAATATCTACTTATCACATTCACAAGACACTATACAAATATATACATTATGAGTGCTGACTCTTAAAATATTTTTACTTTTCGCTTATACACAGACAGTCCAGAATAGATTAAATTATTCGTGAACAAGACTTAAATAGTTTAAGGTAATTAAGAGAGTTTTCTGTAAAAATCCATTGCTCATTACTCATCAATAATTCGGTGTAGCTGAGGTATTTGAAGCGCGCTTTCGTCAAAATTTTGTAAGAGCTCTCTCTCAAAAAAATTGTCACCGTTTGGCAGCGCGTGTGTTAGTGAGCTTTTTGTTTGAATGCTATTGGTTTTGTTTGGTGACGAAAACAGCCTTTCTCGTGGTTTCAGCAATGAAATCGTAGGCATTGGTTTTAATAAACTCCGTCCACCTGTAAACAGATTCGCGTCCTGACGTAAAAGCGATACCATAGGCGTACGTTTAGCATTATCAGCATTGATAGCGACTTCTTTTGCTGTGCTACCCTCTATATGGCCAGGTTGTGGAGTTTGAGGGGGTGCTTCAACCACGATCGTGGCCTGATCAATCGATTGACCGGGTTCTGTCGCAAGAATCTTGACGATGCGAGGCTTTTTACCTGACGGTCCATCCATTTTGATTTCTCGAATAACAATCGGCGCTGGTACCATATTATCCTCGGTTACTTCATCCGTTTGTTCGCAATTATCTTCGTTGCTAATCGCAACTTTTGCATTTGTTAACGCTTTCGGTTTCTTTCGTCGATAACCAATCGAGCTACTCTTTCCGCAGCCTTTACTGGACTCAATAGGCTCTTTGCTATCTTTTTCTTCTCCAGCTTTATTTTCGCCTCTTTGCGCATCACGTTCATTTGAATTCGACGCACAATGATTTTGTCTTTTCTTTTGATATTTCTGTTTTGCCTTTAATCTTTTGCCCCCGACAATCTTGGTGTTCTTGCCTTTCCTCGCATGTAGTTTGTTTTTTGCGTTTTGAGCATTTGAAGTTGATTCTCGTTTCGTACGGCCTCTTTTTCTTAGCACCCCTGCTGAGATTTTCTCTTGAACATCTTTTTTCGCGTTATCATCATACGCATTTGCTGCCATCACTCTCATTGCCAAAATCTTCTCTTTAAGAATCGGATCCACATTCAGAACCGGGACCTGCTTTCGCTTAAGGTTTTTTTCGAGCCGCTTTTCCTCTAAGGTCGATAATGGCTTTGAGGGTGTTGGTTGAGGCCACCTGAAAAAAAAACGAGCATCAACGTGAGTGCGAGAAATACTTCTTTGAAAAACAAATATCCTTAAGCATCGACTTTTTTTCAGTTCAAATTGGGTAGTCGGTCAACCTGAAAATGTTTTTTTTCTAAACTGTAGATAGAACATTTTTGGATCCACACAACCGCTGAGTTATCCGATACGGTTACCGTGTACGCTACTAAAACAGTATACCTCACCATTTGTAGTATTCAAATAATACGTTAGCAAACTTGCCTTCGGGGAATGACATCTTCAAGCTCTTCATCAGACCAACAATTGTATTCTGAGTCATCGTCCGAACCTATTAATTTCCGGTGGTAAATGTTTTTGCTGGCTCTCGTAGTTTTCTTTTTTTGACTGTAATCACCAAACTTTTGCAATCTATCGGCGGTAGCTGATAACTCCGTATTATGTTTAAATAAAGCAGCTAAAATAAGGAAAAGAAACATCATTTACATATAAATTGTTATTAAGACCAGTTAGATGCAATAGCACCATCTGCAAATGTAATGATTCTCGTAGCTTTGGTCTGATAATTTCTCTTTTAGTGCGTGATTTTTTGAACTTTTACTCATTTAGTGGTACTAGTGTTTTTCTTGGCATCACTAAAAACTTATTTCTGTTTATCTAATTCTCACTCACGGTCCTTAAATACTCTTATAATAGTAGAATTCATCGTCTTTCTTCTACTTACACGAACATCATGGCATATATAGATAAAAAACCCATCACTGTTCACTTAAGTGTGCTTCAAATAAATAAGCTTACAGACGAGGCAATCTAGCTTTAGCGAGCATGTTAAATTTTAAATAGAAATTACCCGAGACTTGATCAGTCGGAAGCACTGATTTAATATTCTAAACTTTAAACGAATTTCGATGAATATTAATTACCCCGGCTCACCTGATGGATCATATATCGGGGTTTCAAGCACGTTTGAAAATTGTGCGCGATATCGAATGTCACCCAGTCGGCAATCCGCGGCATAGTCCTGCCCGTATTTCAGAAACTGTATCATCGTAGGGAAAATATCGAATACTGTTAGTTTTCACTCCATCGCTGAAAATTGCTTAAGTTAAATTACACCACTGGCAAAACACTTTGCACTATGAGGTACCACCAGTACCAAACTGGCAAAGAAGTTTTCTCATCCTAAAGATATTTAGCATTTCAAAAAATTCGATTTTTTAAAGCTGCCTTCAATACTGTGCTCTTTGAAAACATACAAGGTAAATATTCACCTTTCGCAGTTGATGCCGATCAGTGCCGTAACAAAGTACGAAGTAACACAGTTCTGTTTCTAAAGCTGCCAGTTCTTTAGCACGACCCTCATGTGCCCCTCCAGTGTCTTTAAGTTTGGCATCCATAGTTTTGCGTATAGTTCCGATACGACGTTCGACCTCAAATAATTCTGCCAGTGTTTCCATAAAGTCGACCCAATAATGTTCACTCGTTAACCTGTTAACGAGAAAAAATGCAGATCGATGTAAATCTATTAAAGGAAGAAAACTGTCAACTGTTGTTTGCTATTTTATCCTGCGGTACTGTTGAAATTCTTGTCAACAGCTGTTACATGCAAGAAAACTAATTTAGAAGGTTAGAATTTAGAACTAATTTAGAGGTAAACACCGTAAGAACGTAGAGCATGAAATTTGATGATTATAGTAGATTCGTTAAGTATTATGCAGTTATTATTATTATCATTATCGTTAGTCTTTAACCTGGTGTCTTATTCACCAACCTGGTAATTACTGAAACGTGCTCAAATATTTTTCTGACCAAAGCTCGAATATGAAGAAACAAGTCGCTATTCGTTGAACTCATGCTATCTAACAATTTCCAGCTACCGTCCGACAGATGATGTTTAGTCCATGTCATCAATCCGGCAGAAAGCTCGTCCTTGCTATGGCCTGCCTCAATCATTCCTGAAATCGGCGCCATATTTCCTATTCGTATATAAACATATTTCCTCGTACCAGTCCTAACGTAAGCCTACTTCAGAAAGTATGTGGCGACAACCTTTCTAATTATTGGCTAATGATTAAGTTAACAGTCGCTTATTTAAAAATAATAAAAATACCGAAAGAGACCTTTTAGTTTGCCAAGGACACAATCTGGTGGACGAAATATCTTCTCTTCTGGATCATGTCCTGCATGGCTGATGCAGCCGGTCGCGACAACTGCGCCGCTAATCAGCGATACTTGAATCTCAATATAAGCACAGCAAGGCACTCCAAGGATTACTGCTGAACCGGAGGTGCGGTTCCGACCTGTTATGAAGCACATTTGAGAAATTAGCAAGGCATAGTAAACGAAGGGCATTAAATACTTAAGTCAAGATTTAACTTTAGTAAATAGCTTCTTGCTCATAGAGTTGGATATGGATATAGACCCGAAACGTGTGAAATATATTTCACTGGTAGGGACATGGTAAGTTACGAATACCTTTCCTCACTGATGTTTCATCAAGGTCCTGAAATTCTTTAAGATTTTCTTCGATAATATCCAATAAGTAAATTTCTTCTTCTTGACTTTCTGGTACACTTAGGTTAGTTGGAAGGATTTCTTGAACGGCCTTTTCCATTACGTCCAATTTATTTTCACCTATTTATAAAAACAAAAACACCTGTTACAAACGTTTTCAATAATTTTAAAAGTCTGTAAACCTACCAACTGATTGTGTTAGTGCGGAAACCGCAAAGTTTGCGAGGTTCCAGTAAGCTAAGTAGCAAACTTAAATCGCAGTATCACTTAAACAGTCAGGAACGCTAGCAAATGCGCATTGGCTGCAAGAAATATGGCTTTAGGCTTTAGGCAACTCGCCTTAGTTGTCGGCAATTGACTGTAATCATCTTGTGAACAGCGGTCAGATTCGACTTTCTGACTTGTGAAAAGATCACCCCATCCAAATACTGAATGAAAATTTTCGGTAAAGGCACCGTGTGAAAATCGAATGCCTTTATAAGGAAGAGCGCTGTAGGCAATCCTGCGTAAGGCTGTATTTGCACATAATTCGACATTAAGATTGAATTCAGCATAGGTTAAACAGGTATCGGCCTGCATGGGCGGATCATGGGTAATTTCAGTTAATGGAATGCAGGCGCTTTCGAATCACTTTGACAGCACCCCAGCTTTGTACACAGTCATGGGCACCATTTGATCGCCTTACTTTGGCGAAGCCACTTGGGTTACATTTGTCACATCGTAACGAGAGAAAATTGTGAATCACTAACGTGCACTACACTCTCTGAGTTTTTCGAGACTCGACTGATAGCAGTAAAGTCCAAATTAATAAAAAATTACTAACGTATGTTTACAGCAATGAAAACATGCTCGGTCAGTGCCCTCATTTAATTCATACCTAAGGCATTGGTTCCCTAACAAAATGTACGTTGAAACTAATCGTAGTGTATTATAGCATACCTACCCATATGTTTTTGTTTTAACCGATGTTGTGCTCCTAGTGCGGCACTTCGATGGCATTCGAAGATAAAATTTGCGGAATCAGGTTGAGTGCGAACAATCGAGCCAGACGTCAGAATAAATTTCACACGACTTGTCTCCTCTAGATTATTTTTCCATCTGCAAATAAATTACTATGGCCTTCAAATATATTCCTTGATTCCAATACATTGATTCTTAAATTCATATTTTCGGAAGACACCGAAGAACTAAAAATCTGCATCTGCCAAGAATTCAACATGGACAACTGAACCTAGTAAGAAAATAGGTAGGCCGACGCACTTGAAAAATTCGCGAAGCGAGGAAAGGCGAACGTTCATTTTTTCTAGGCGTTTGCCGTGAGACTCTTCCAAATGAAGCGCAAGCTTTCCGCAGTTTTCGCTTTGAAATTCACACTCTGCCTCCACGCACCACAATCGCGAGTGGACTGGAACCGGCCGCTGTTGAGTAGGACCTAAAAATTGGATTTACCATTGTGGCTTAGCAAAATTTTTATGACTGCAAATATTATAGTTTGCTATGCAAGGAAACATTTGTATAACAGAGTTATTTGTTAACGTATTCCCTTTTTCCTACCTGTTTGAGTTGATTGTCCAGGCGAATATCCTTCATGCATAAGTGCCACATGCTTCCTTAATAGGCTTCTCTTCTTAAATTCTCGCCGACACAAGTTACATTGATGAGGTGTTCCACTACCCTTTTGTATCTTATCTTGTGTTGGTGAAGTATTTCCTTTGGACAAGCTTAGGCTTATACCGAACTCGTTCGCATTTGACCTAGAGTCGGAAGCACACAGACGGGTTTGTCAGTGGTTTACTGTGCATCACCTTTACGAAAATATCTTAGCCAGTAATATAAGAATGGATTTCGGTTATTATCGCTGACCAATACAACTCAGGTTGAAATCCCAGCTAAATGGTTTACTTCAAGTGACTTGAGCAGGTAATAAAACATTCTATATACAGACACTTTCAAAATGGCGCATAATTCATAAATTATAGAAATAAATATACCATCAGTTGCCGCGGAGTACCACACACCACCGTATTTCTCACCCGACAAAATGATTTGTAGCTGCCGTTGTTGCGTCGTCCATCAAAAACTGTTCCGCCAACCCGAGAAGCTGTTGCCCCTGGGTCTGCGTATGGTGAACTTGGTGCGATTGCGTCTGACCCTGAACGTTTGACACGAGGACCTGAGTACCCATTTGTAGTTGAAGACCACCAGCCGGTGTCACCATATTATACACCTTATAAGGAACCTATTTGTTAGATGTCGTGCCGTTACTCCAGCATTTACTCTTAAACATAATACAGACATACACACGATCTCTCTTTCTTGCTTCGTTAAAATATTGAATTGCTACAGCACACACAAACTGTCGTGAAGTGCATGCACATATACTAAGCTCATATACCTGTCATACCTATACATAATAAATGCATAATAAATACCTAAATACATATATATATATACGGTTTATTTTTAGCCCTGTACTTTTGATGAAATTCAGCTGTAACCACCTGTTTGATTCTCTGGACCAATTGAGCTTTAAAGAAATACATTAAGGGAGATGGTTAGATAAGTACCTGTTGAGGATTGTTGTACATTTGCTGAAGTGTGTGTTGCTGCAAAAACTGCAGGGAAGGCGTCCCATAGCTGTTTGACAGCTGTTGGTAACAGCTACCGGTAGTAGCCTCGCTCATGACTTCTCCTAAGGCTTGACCTACTATCTGCGAACTAACTCCCCCCGTAGAATCGTTTTGTCCTGCGGAAGCTGTTGTGGAAACGGCTACCGTAGGTGGAGGCAAGTTGCCACCAGCTCCAGCCAACTCGCAATTGATATTGCCGACACCGTAATTTAATGAGCCGAACATTGTATACCCTGACAATGAAATCGAGTAAATTAGGAAAAAACTTTGGAATTTGGATTTATATTCAACTGTGCCTATATAATTATTTGTAATGAACCCACTGCACAAACTTGAAATTAAAATACATTTTTAAACCGGAAGTTTACGTATTGCAACAAACCGCGTGCCTCAACAGACGAGCGTTGACTGTTGACCGGTTAGTAACATATACTATTGATTTATTAAAAAATTTCCAGAGTTGACTTGGCCGAAGATTTGACTGGTCCCACGCCAAGGTTTGATAAGACAGAAAAAAATCAAGAACAAAATTCGAAATCTGACAATAGTGACAGTACGGACTTGCACAACATCATTTCGTCAGTTATTATAGAAGTAGTTATTTGTAATATTGAATTCTTTGTTCCGTTTCTTGTTTACCCTTAAATCGTTAAGAATACAATTAGTCTAAACAAAAACCGGGAGTATAGTTATGCTGTTATTCTAAAATAATTTTCTGTGTATGCTCATTACTTGTCATAATTTATTTTAGCCTATTTATATCTTTGAGTCAATTAGATGATTCAGAATAAATGCTTTGAAAATGCTAATTGTTCACGGTGGATTTTTTAGCCATACTAACATACAGCACCGAACTTTTTATTAATTGAAGTGCAGTCAAAGGAATCCGCATAGGTTACTGCTGTTTACGTCATAGCCAACCACGACCAGGTAGTACCCTCAGATCCAAAATGTTTTTCCCTCGCCGCTCGTGAAAGGCAGGTCTGCTATTTTTCTTTGCGAATTGTCAACAGATTCACCCTTTCCCTTTTCCGGTTCGCGACGGTGGCTCCTCAACAGAGATGTACTGGCAACAAAGCTTTCGGTGAAGATGTTACTGTTTGAAAAATAAGGATCCCTATTATTGTATTTTATGCCAGTACACACGAATGAACCTCATTTTACGAAAGTCATCGGTAAACTCCCGCACTATTACTACCGAAAAAATTACCCTCGTGGGATTTTTGTCAAACCTAAAATTCCGTGTCGGGACCATTGCTTAGACTGGAAGTCGCTACCTGGGGATAAAATCTTAGGTAAAGGCAATTGGCAATCGGCGCCGCCTCACCTCATGTGCTGTTAACGGTCCCCAAATGCTCTTGACTGCACTCACCGTAAGACTGTCAACCGTCATGCATGTATAAACAGGCGTAAATTCACGATTTGCTCACCACATCAACTAGATGCAGTATGTGTCTCAACGTTGGGGAGTAGGCACAAAGAAACAGGTAACGTGGCTACGTGGCAAATGAGCCACGTCGCAGTGGACATAGAAACGTTCATAGGTAAACAGCGCTGTTTGGGGAAGGGGTGCTAATGGAAAAAAAACCGTCGTAGTTGGATCCCGCCTAACAACTCCCTTGATGAATCTTTTTCAAAGGAAATGCGGGAAGTTGGATTGACGAGCTGCCCTGTCGTTTGTTTTCATCGTTAGAGTTGGAGCCTCCCTCTCCTTCAGCTACAGCTGACGTAGAGTAAGCAAGAACGAGCAGCAATGATACGTAAGAATCGTTGCAGATCTGTCCAAATGTGCTAGACGTACGCTGAGACCGGCGAATCATTGCAGTGACGACTTGTATCATTTATTGTTCAGTCGATATCTGTATTGTTTGTGTGTGGTCCTACGAAGGCTAACACAGATATGTGAGTTACGAAAGCAATATTGGAATGTGCAGTTTCCTTGTTCATAGTGAGTGGTATTGTAGCGTAGATTTTACCTGAGCGCGCATCAGACAGCGGGTTCGTGCCGTAATTCGGAATGCCGAATGTTTATTGGAATCGAAATGTTATTACTATTCCAATGAAACTAGTCATTGGCCGGACTGTTGTTTTGTAAAAATATCGCGAAGAGAAATCGCAAGCGAACATCATAGGCTATTATTCGTTACGGTAGTGCAGGAAAATACAATGATTTCTATAATTTACGTAGTATATACATAAATATACATAAATAATCAATTTGATATGATCAATGATACATGTATATATGTGTTTTAGTATGCTTTCCTGCAGTGAATGTGCACAAAAATCGGCTAGCGCCACGATGACCAAGTGGAGAAAATACCGTAGTATACAATGGCCGTTTGCATTGCTATAGTAGTATGACAAAAGCATAGAATCTAAAACCTATATAATAAAAATCTATTATTCATATGAATTCTTAAACGACTCATTGATGTACCTTGTAGGCTGAGAGGAGTGGTTCTGGACTATCGGGTGATAGGAAATATATTTACAGTAACATTTTCATGTACAGGTTACCGTCTTTATGTATCTTAAGAACTTTTCAGTTGTGTTAGCGATATGGTAATTAACACATACACAATGCTTTCGCTCAGTATACTCAGTGCCAATCGCATCATTGTTGAACCCTCAGTAGAATATGTAGTTCGGTAAATGAAAGCCACAAATTACTATACCACTCTACATAATTCTATTAATCACTTTGTCAGTGTCTGCACTCCGCACGTGCTTAGTGTTTGCTTGATGTAACTACTTTACTGTGCCGATATTCTAAACGAATTATCGTTAGCCAAAATTGCCAATGATCAGCGATCAACTTGAATCGTAGCATTGAAAAAAAACACACCACTTTGCTATTAAATTTCACTGCAACGCTCTATTTTTTTAAATGATTAGGTGCGTTGCTCTGTGCTTTTTGTTATTTCACGCTTCCTACTCCTTGGTTCGAGTTACAGACGTTTTTCCCAACACCATTTTACATCATCGTAGACTTTATTAATATGGCGAACATCGGTATTTGTATTAGAAACGGTATGCTTATATGTTGTTCTCTATAGATACCATAAATCAGCCACGATGCAGCGGCGAAGTCGCGATAATCTAGGGGTAATACTTCTGATACAACACCTCATTTTCACCATCGGAATCGAGAATATCCCACCGGTGACTCTCAGCGCGATCGGACTTCAAATTGCACTCTATTTAGGGGCCATAAAGGTAACTGCAAATCAATTTTATTTATATTGCTACTCAGTAGTAAAGCTGTATTTTTCTTTCTTATCGCACGGTTATCTCCGCCTATAGAGAACCTATACCAGTATATTTTTTGAAAACATAGCTTAATTTAGCCATTTGGCATACTAGAATGTTTTCACGGCGAGTATTGGATACATTTACAATGTCTTCACGCTCTGTTAACCTGAAAGTTTGCATTGGCTTCAAATGGAAAACGTGGCATGGCAAAGTTCACACGCGGAAGAACAGAACCGCGATTGATGTTTGAAGACTTTTACACTACAAACAGTTCTTACTTATTAGGTTGCAGATGGCCTTGTTGTCATGATAGCTTAGTAGGTAACGAATTTACCAACTAATCAGAGGGGTACATTGTGGTCTAGGTTCAAATCTGGGCCTAGACATAATACGTGTCGTACTGGGGGCCAGCAGTCTGATGGAGTGCCTAATGGCGATGCTAGACGTAACACTCAAAACATAAAGATTATAGATTGGCGTAGCCAGGTAAATGCAAATAACATGTGGTTACGTAACACTTACAATTTCTACTCTACCTTCATCGCTGTAGGTTCCATGGGGTACTCTCCAGGACGGTTGCATTTCGGCCTACACTATCATCGAGCTCCGCGAGTTTTACAGGATATTCAGTTCAGTGGTGGAACACGCTGATAGCATGCATCTCTATTACAATATGGCATCGTTTGCCTGGAAGGGCATCATCCTTGAATCAGCCGTGGGCGCTCCGTTTTTTGCATACATGCTCGTCGTATTTAGTATTCTGACCGGAGCTCTTTCTGTGGCCATCTACTACGCGTTGGCCATATTAATCACACCCCAGTTCATGTTCAGCTGTAGCGTCGGATTTTCAGGAGTAATTTTCGCTCTTAAGGTACTTTTTCGAGCATTGAAGATAGTTTCAACCGGCTTACTAAATTTATTCAAATTGTGATGTCTACCATGTATTCTCTGCATAGCCTGCATCATGCAGATCGATTGTACTAACCAACAGTTTTTCTCATTCATAGTTAGCTCAATCATTTCACACTTCTTAGTTGAATATATATATATATATATATATATATATTACATATTACATATTTTCGTTACAGGTGATCATTAATCGGGTGTACCCTGATGTGTACCCGACGATTGCAGGGTTCCAGGTACGCGTACCAGGAGGCATGTATGTTTGGTTGGAACTGCTCATGCTGTCATTGATAGCGCCTGGTGTAAGTTTTGTCGGCCACCTGTCCGGCATCATTGTGGGCCTTGCTTATAGCAAAGGTTGGCTACACCCGATTTTCGACGCATTTGGCGTCTTTACGGGTTACAACCCTCACCGGCAGTGGGCTCGCAGCTATAACAACCGCCGTACCGGTGGCGGCGCAACCCGTCAACCTGGCTGGAACTCCGAATATCCTCATCAGTCCCAATATAACAGCGGATACGAGAGAACATACACGTTTTTTCAGGTACCAAAATTCCCTCCGTTGTTAACAGCGTTGGTGATGATCGTACTAGCTGCAGTCTTCTACAAACATCTTCTCCCAGAAGAGGTTAGGTGGTTGTATAGCTATTTAGGTAACAACTGCCTGAACTCGTACCTCGTTTTGGACGCAGGCCGTTACGTGTCTTTGGTGACAGCGGCACTGCATTCCTTGAACAGATGGCATCTGGCGTACAGCCTTGTGACGCTGTACAAAGTTGGCAGCAGCATCGAACGGCGGCTTGGATCGATCTCATTTGCTATACTCCTTATTTTGTTAACGGCCGGATGCGGCCTTCTGTACATCGGTCTTGTACGCTACGTCCTAATACACGCCGAAAGTGTCGCAGGGGTCTATCCATATGATATGAAGTACAAATGCTTCATGGGCCCAACGGCCGTACTTCTCGGCCTGAAAGTTATTCATTCATTTTTATTTCCTTACGCCAGTTCGAGTATACTGCTCCTAGAAATTCCGGGCGTCCCACTTATCATTATCGTCGTCATTGAGGTTATCGTTCTCCACATGATTTTCCCGCAGGCGTGGCTCGTCGGAAACATCGCTGGTATTATGGCTGGTCTATTGTATGTGCTACTAATGTAAAACTGAATCGTAGAGCTGATTATCAATTTAGTGATATTTAATAACTCATTTTCTTAAAGATCCGACAGGTTGAAAGACAGGTTGAAGCATTTAAAAATAACCATGAAAAATACCAAAAAGATTTGAAGGAAGGAATGTCAGTGTTTGTAAAATACGAATATATTTGTGGTCTAATTCGAGTTTGTTCCTCTTGAAATCAGCACATCGTTACGCTTCCAAAAAGCCAAATATTTCACCATTAGTGGATAAAAGTCGAATAGTTCAACATATTGAGTAAGTTGAATAGATGATGATAGATCACAGCCTACACTGAAATGAGTAGTGCGAGAAAGATACTTCCGTAGCAAGCGGTGATATGGACAAAAAGTATGTTATGTATTGGCTAGGTAGCCGTTGGCATTGCGACATGTATTATGATTTGAATGAAAATAAAGTCGGATAGGAATCGGAAGTTTTCTAACGACGTATGTGGCTTTCGTTATTCTCTGTTGTGTTGCTTTTTTAGCGGTGAAGAACATAATCGGAAGTTGGTGCAGTGGGACATGCATACAACCCCATACTCTTTCCCGATAGTCGGCTCAATTGACAAGAGTCTTCAGTATTTGGGAACTCATGGTACAGTCCGCCATTCCAATCAATCGGCACATATGTACATGATATCGGTATCAACAATGTCTTTTTCAAGGTTATCTCGAATCAAGTGAAGAGCTTTAGGGCGGATTTCCATTGTTACCAAGGGCACCATGTCACTTAAGGGCAAAGGCCCAGATTAATCTAAATATAAGGTGCGCATCAAATCAAATCATATAAGAAGTAAAAAGAGTATTATTTACAAGAAATTTACAGCGTTGTGTCTTCATTTCGCATAATTGCAAGTATTATAAGTTAATCGAATTTAGTGAGTTGTGTAAGTCTAGTAAAAAGACCTGTGCGGTGAATAAAACCTGCTAAAAATAAATAATTTTACCCTTACAAACGAAGATACCAATCGATAATCTTATTTCAATGGGCAAAATGCCATACGGTGTTGTTTAACTAAAACATCGTGACATCGCGTTGACGCATAGTTGGCATGATACTAAGGGCTGAACGCGTAATGCTCGGAAAACACTGAGGTCACCGGTCTAACAAAGTAATATATCTCTTTGAAGTATAGAACACTTCAATTACGCAGGCACTGAACGGCTACATTACTTGCAAGTCTACTGAATTAATTAATTTAGTATAAAAAAGAAAAGCAAAATGACAATCATATAAGAACTAAATCATTTATTTGGTCTTCATATTCGTACCTAACAATCTTTGTAATTTATTACCGCAATTAGTTTATATGAATACATAGTAACATGTTCTTAATAAAATTCAACAGCGTGTGGGTTCAAGCTATACGTTGAGAACAGTATGTCTAATGCGTTATCTAACTTGCCCAGTCATAATAACTCACAGGGAATAGTATCCTTTAGTGGCATCGTGGTCTCATTCAAATAGTTGTTAACCAGTTAGGCTAATACATTTAATTAAATATGGCTTTAGTTGCCCGCTTTTGAGCTCATACTCGTGGCTTGAATTCACAACAAATAACCCAATATAATTATCTCGGATCATTCATAATTGGACTTTTCTGATTATCTGCTTCTGTTCAAAAAGGTGTTTTTGGATAGCCCATTTTAAACCATAGTTTCACGTTCAAGATGATACAGGTAATTCCGTTACGAGAATGGGCATCGTAGGATCAGGTGATTCCAAAAAAAAAAATTGTATCTCACAGGAATTGCACGGCCATTTCCTTTCCTCTAGAAAACCCGTTGATCTCCTACGGGACGAAATCGCGGTTTACTCAATGAAAAATCATTCCAGGTCCACCGTAATCTAATTAACCTTGTTGAAATACTCCTGGCTCTGTTGCGGATCAGGTTTGATCGTAGGGGAATCAGGCTGCCATCCAGCGGGGCATACTTCTCCATGTTTTTCAACAAACTGAAACGCTTTGATGAGACGCAAAGTCTCGTCAACCGACCGTCCGACTGGGAAATCATTGATCGTAATTTGTCGGATGACACCCTTCGGATCAATAATAAACAGACCTCGCAAGGCGATGCCCGCCTCTTCCAAAAGTACCCCATAAGCAGCAGCAATTTTCTTGTTTACATCGGCAACAAGCGGAATGTTTATTCCCCCAAGGCCACCCTGTTTGCGAGGTGTGTTAATCCATGCCAGATGTGAGAAATGCGAGTCGATCGAAATGGCTACAAGTTCGGCACCGATTTGGCGGAATTCATTTGCGCGGTCCGAATACGCAATAATCTCCGTAGGGCAAACGAAGGTAAAATCTAGTGGGTAGAAGAACAGTACTAAGTACTTCCCGCTGTAATCCGATAACTGGACGTCCTTAAACTGCCCGTTTACGACCGCCTTTGCCTTGAAATCCGGTGCGTGTTGTGTCACCTAAATGAATAGAAAAAACACTAGCTAGTTTCATTTTAGGCTCTAACAGAATAATGTCAGCTTCAGCACATATACACATTTCGTTATGGCTATGCTACAGTATATTTAATAATTATATGTTTTTATAATCTCATCATACAAAACATTTAACAATTCATTAGATCAAAAAATTAAAAGATGAAGATTCCAAATCACACTGAAAGTGAAGTATTGATGAAAGAACCAGCAGGTAAAGTCTAAATGAAAAAACATGTTCAGGAAGGAACGAAGACTGCTTCCATGTGAGACGACGCAGCCTCAGATATTCCGTACTTAGTCTTTGGACTTAGTTGGCCAAGCTCGCATACCCTTTTATGTGAGCCCGATTGCCGACAATCCATACATCACTCTTTGCATAAAACATTGTACGTTTTCTAATGTTTTAGACTGTTTAGCCGTTTGTTTGAATATACGTTCCGCTATGAACATATATCGAGTTCATAACTAATACCAGCGGTAAATAAGATTTGGTCAAATCGTTAGAAACATTGTGTTGACGGAGATTCCAACTTAACACTATCAAGCCGCGTTAAGATCAAGCAGTAGGGTACGCTGAGTTAAAACACTTGGACCACGGAATTCCTCAGCTCACAGTAAGATAAAAATATTTGTATTACTCTATCCAGAGAAGATCCCTGTATATAAAAGGTCACATAAATTGAGTTATATATGAATCGCTTTTTGCTAGGTTTGTATAATATATATTATAATCTTATAAATCGATAGCTCTTGAGCAGTAATCACAAGACCGACGCAAATCTTCAGATCTCGACATATGTTGTTCTATAGCCGGATGTGTCAACTGCCAATGAATAGGATCGACCATGACGTCATGGACTAAGACGCGACTGCCCACACTGAGTACACAATTACGTTCCCGTAACAGTTTAGTGAATGACATGTTTTCCTGCTGAACTTGTTCTAGGTTCAAATATGGACGTAGGCACAATTTATGTACTGCTGGGTCGAATTAATAATCTGTATGACTGCATCATGTATGCAGTTATTTATTTAAAAAAATAATTTTTAGATTCTAGGTGCTTACACACTATTTGTCTTTTTCTATCATGCATCGAACACAAAAAACATGGCAGCTTACTGATTTATTCAAATGCAAACCGTTAAGGCAAAATTATTTTACTTTGGCAGCTCACAAATATTCTTTTGTAAATCGGCAAATGCACGCAATACCAGTTATAAAACAAGCATGAATTGGGATTCTACCGTAAAGACTTCTAAGCGATTCTTGTGCGAAAGATTATTCTGTTGATAAGATAGGTGAAGATATTATCTGCCTGCTACAATGTTAAACTTGATGTAGTAGATCTCAATCAAAACAACACTGTATACCTATTTATTTACCTGAACGACGCCCATACGCGATGCAAGAAGCGCGGAGCGTGCGGCACATAACTGAGACGTCTGGCTTGCAATCGCCGTCACACTGCGTAAAGCATATCTCAGAGCAAATGCCATTTTTGCAATTAAATAGATTCTTCTTTCACTGCCAGTGATTGGCGAGGTGACCCACGCGTGAAACTGGCGCTAAGAATGCGCAAGGTTAATCCAAACATGGCAGCTTTGGCGGATATCTTGGACACCCGCTGAATCCCAGTTACACAAATAACCCGTACGCCGGAAGCAGCTCGAATCTATAAAGCATGGAGTATCTGTTTCAGTGAAGACATAATAAAAGTTTTCTGTGCAGAAGGGTATTTGATTTAAATATTTAGTGTAAGCACCACTCATTATTGACGGTCAAATCAACTATTCAACGGAACTGGCGATTTAATTGGTCGGATACAATACAAAGCTCCGTAAATGTGTTGATACAGAAAGCGCTAGAGTTTAAGAAGCTGTAGGCGAAAATTGACTGTTTTAATTCAAACTGAAGATGTCGAATAAATTGTTTGTTTTATACCTGTTTTCAAACGGATTAGAGTTTCAGCTAAAGAAGGGAGCAATAAATTGCGAATCAATCCAATAAGTTTATAGAACAAAAAGTCAATTTCTTCTAGGATTTTGCATCCTGAAGATTAGGTAAAGTAACCCTCGAGTATAATCTGCTGAACAAATCAATGAAACAATTTATACTTCACCTTACTTCAGTTCGTCTTCTTCGCTTTTTGCAAAAGGGAAAAACGTTTTTTTCCTTTTCGCAAAAAGGGAACTCTCTTTAAAAAAAAAAAAGAGATAATTAAATCTCTTTAAGTCATTGCGCTTGAATCTTAATAAGCTTTTCAGCTTGTTTAGTTATATCTCTTACTTTACATTGTTTTTATCTTAACAGTAAACTTGGATCATATTTTAAAAGCAATGTTACATATTTTGGTCCATTCCTGTTTGTCCACCACATTTGTTTACAAGTTCAAAGTATCCCCTCGTAAAGTTTGTCCTCATTCGTTAAGTTCATAGCTAGGTAAAAACAGATCATAGATGACAAACTTTACTTGAAATGAGAATTTTCTTCGGGATTCAGATGTCTTAAGAATAACATATTGCATGATGCATTTTGACTAAGACTCTCTCTGCTTTATTTGCAGAAATTTCAAACTATTGGGTGACGTATCTACACTTGACATTTGTCCCAGGTGACTCAAATGTTGAGTTTTCTTTTGTTGCCTGTTAATTTAATTTTTTCCTGAGCACTGCCTATGAAATTGGTACTACAGGTAACGAAAGGCCTCATTCTGAATAACCCACTAATATCGTCCATATATTCAATCTAAAATGTATGCTTATAACTGTTTCAGTCCTTAAAGTTTTAGGTTGGATTTTATAAGATTCTGCTTCTTTATTCCGACTTTCTGAGAAACCTATTCTATCAACACAATGTTGCAATGGATTTTCTTGCCGCAGTATGGCGTCCTTTCTTGACAGAGCTTTAATATAGACCTTTTCCATGGCCAACTTAAGGCTCCAGCCACTGTTCTAGGTATGGTTGGCTCTTTCTTAAAAATTGGCAGAGCCTGCCTTAAATTATTATCGTGTATTATTGATGACAGCTCTTTCATCGTGCAATGAACTAACTAACTTCCTATCTGCTCCGTGGCCACAGGTTGATCAACCCACAAGCTTGCCTAACTTGTCTTGTACGAATCTATTTATGTCTCTACAGTTCAATCAGGCATAATTATATTTTTCTTTACGACAAAAACCTTTTTGCCGTCCTATTCGGCAATAGCAGAATTACCACACTATTCAGTATGTGAAACGTTCTTGTCGCGCCATTCGGTGATGGTAGCATCCCCGTTAAATCTATGTTCTAGCCTAACATCTACGAAAGTGCTAAGTGTAGAGTTGGGCTAGCACTTCCTTTATTTACTACCAAACTAAAATTCAAATCAATCAAAAAAAGATTTATGACACTTTCTTTGCTTAAAAACAAATTCTGCAGATTTATAATAAAATATACACTAGGCCTATAGAATAGCGATATATTAATTTGACAAACGATGCCATGGACATACGCGCAAGGTCTAATTCCATACTAGCCGTATAATGGAGACTTTTCCTATCTATCACATCAGTTATGGGTCGATTAATTTGTGTCAATTCTACCAAAATTCAGTCGTAATAGCTAGCGCAACAATTACGATAAAACTATGTCAAAAACCTGGGAGAAGCTTTACAAAGTTTGACATAAGTGCAATTATGAGCATTAGCCTTATTCGTTCAGACTTAATTATTAGCAAAGCACCATAAGAAACGTCAATACCTCATCAGAGATAAAGCAAGCTCACAGCAAGTCCTGCTTTGTCCTTTGGGTTCGTGCACCCGAATGCATTCTGCTAAAGCCCGCCCTAACCGATATGTGTATACCAGAGAACGAACAACGACTACAAATAGATCGAAAGCGCGTTGTCTGCTAGAACCGTGACAGAGCTTGTTGCAGAAAAAATAATACTTTTTTTCTCAAGCTTTGTAAAACTGCAATAGTACTTCGAAAATAAGTGGTGTTATAAAACCAAATTTCTTACAATTTCTCCGTTACTCGGTGGATTTTTATTCATACAGTTCCGTTTTACGAATACGAATTTTGCAGAGATCATTGCTCGACACCCAAGCCATGGGTGACGCTGGGTTCCTAACAAAGTCAGTGCTTGTAATCGACAAATCATACTTACCTGGTGCCGGGCCCTCCGTGATCAGGAAGGCGGAGACCCCAGGAGGAGGCCTTTCCATTGCACTTCGGAAGGGCTGAGACCTGCCACTCTCCCAAACTGGGAAAGATGGGGCATGTAATTTTTGGTAGTGGGGGTCTGCGTTCGCGCAACCCCCTCATTATCAAATCCCAAAAATATTTACTGAACACTCAGATACTGTAAAAGTGTAGCGGTTGTTCCACGTGGAAGCTCTGTAAATGTATTTTAGTTAATAACTTATTAAACAATTTATTTCTCATGTCGTTACTGTCTCGAAATTTTCAAACAGCGCGTCGTATTTATAATTGCGTTACACACGTTGCGGCCCGTTACTTAAAACTGTGGGTTTCAGTTGGCCACTTGCGTTAGTCTGGCACTCCACGTCAGGATCAATACTAAACACCTACTTGCGGTTTGTAATGTACTTACGAGTTTCGGTACTTTTCTCAATAAGAATCAGCAATAGCGCGTGCTGCCATTTATTACCCATATGTTCGCATAGTTTCTGGATTTAGAAGCATCCACTTCATTTCCTGTGCTAATTCTTAATCCCAATCAGATTCTCAGAGACATTTATTGCTACTCAAAAACCCGCCTTTTGTGCTAAGGAGCCGATAAATAGCTACATTCCGCCATTTTACCTTATGAACCAGTCTTGCCACTGCATTACACACACACAGACATATACTTTTGCAACACATACACGAATTTTTTAGTTTCTTTTCCAAAATTAATCCATAAGTGATATATAACTAACTATAAGCACGTTTTTTTGTATCTTTGCGCGAAGACAGGATATAACAAATTTTCATCTAGCTGAACTACCTTCTTGTAAAAAGCCAATTAAGGCACGTTAAATAAGAAATACATAAGCAACTAAAACGTATAGAAAAATCACTGTGCATGATTGTTCAATATGTTTCATGAAAAAAAGCACTCACTTTAGATACCGCGGCCGGTTTTTAATTATTCAACACGCAAAAAACCCGAGTCGATTAACGAAACTGACTGTGATTTGTCGACTCATGTTAACTACTAACAAAAAGGCCGTTTATTTCAGAACCTCTAACAATCATGAGTAATCAATACTAAAAATAAAATAGGAGACACGGACCATGCTAAAATTTACTTAACTATTCTTATCGTAATTATCAGTTAGAAAACTGCCCAGTTTTCAGCTTGTTCCTTGCATATTGTGATAATTGCATAATTAGAGCAAGGAATTGAAGTACCCAACAATTTTCCGTTGGTATTATACTAACAATGTGTAGTCCTAATGATACGTACTATGCGTTTCGGGTTTTACATCTAGTATCATCGTTCATCGCCATTCTATCAGACGTCTGCTTCCCAGTACGATACATACTAGCAGGACAAAGATGTTCCATTCGCGAGTAGCTTCGGATCTAATGAAAAGTGCGTTTAAAATGCTAAGCGGCGCCTTTATCTGATTATTTGGGATGATTTCTAGTTACAGACATACAGGACATACGGGGTCTTTGACTGTACCAAACTTTTTAAATTGGTTCTACCGAAGCTAGGGTGACAAAATTGAATGCGTTGGCGACTTTGAGTCCCTGCCAGTGCAAAATTTTCGCTATGACTGGGCACACAAACGAAGTGAGGTCGGTATCGCTTCTCGGCCTTTTGGCTAAGATCAAAGTGTAGTATCTGTTCTTATCAGCTTAATATCTGATACGGGGGACATTGTCCCTCAAGATATTAAACTATTTTTTGGAACAGGGTCGAGTGCTCGGGGCTTGCTCCACCTCGACCGCGGGTTGGCCTGGTATAGCACTACTTCCAGGACCGGCCCATCCTACATACAAACCAAAAATATGATTTAGGTAATAAACCGTTGCACATAGGAAAAGCCGTTACACATATATAAAAAAAGGCTGTCAAAACAAAGAGTTTCCATTGTTTTTACAATTTTCCTTGTAATATGGGAAAGTCGCAATGACACGTCTCAAACGAAGTCAAGCTAGTAAATATGAATGCATTTTTCGCAGAAAAGTGGCATCTGTAACCATTTTGTGTCAGCTACTCTTAAAGTGAATTAATTGCCTTTACTAGCGAGCTGCCCTAACTCTAGCTGTTTCGGCATTTATAACTGTGCAGACTTCTGTCATTATTTCTTTTCATCCCTTTCATTATTAAAAACTGTTATTTTGAACTGCCCGCTCACAACTGCGTCTACAGCGCCCCCTATCAACACTGACCATTTACTTTGTTCAGCCCTTAAGTCGATTGCCTGCTGTGTCTTCCGTATTCACTGTCGAGGTGCTGCCAGCGTGGTTGTTGATATTGTGTTCTTGTAGTAACGGTGCCGTGTTGTTGTTCCATTCAGTAACGATTATGCGCCACTACGAGGCATAATAAATAAACTATTGGTAGAGAAAACCTTTTTTTCTAACATAGCGGGAATGGCATCTCCAAAATGTAACCCTCTGACGCCTCTCTTCCAAGAGCTGCACAGGCATATTCAGAATAGTGAACTTGAGAAAGCTCAGAAAATTGCCAACAAGAGTAAGTGCATGCCATTTGTCAACTGCCAGTTCGATAGTTTTTATTTGCAAGCATATGCCGTCTACAGGACGATCATGAAGGAAGCATACGATACAAAACGGATTATTGTGAGGGTGATTATATCATGGGTAGATTATATCATAGTACTGAGGTTGACGTTTGGGCCCAATTCTAAACCTAACTAAGGAAAAGTATTATTATTATTTTATAATGAGCAGGGCCGAAAGCGGAATGCATGTTATAAATGTAATCTTGATCCGAAGTTGGTAAACATACAGTTCTATCTAATGAGACGAAAAGCTAACTACCTTTAATTCATGAGTCAGCACTTCCGTTATGATAGAATTAGTCGGATTGAACTTGGCTTTCGTTCGTGAACAGACGAGAATGTAAAATAGACCATTATCTCTGTGATAGTTATTGCACACCATGCTGTTTTTGCAAACACCTGTTTGATATCGGGCTTTAGCACTACATAAAGACATACATCTATAAGTTCCATTGTGGAGAGCGTTATCCGCGTGAATTATCTTTAAATCTGTTGATATTTTACAATGATACAAGTTGGCTAAGCCGTTGGTCCAAAAAAATCGGGATCGATACTTCAAGCCCCGCCAGAGACATGTATTACACAATGGGTAGGACTGAATTAAAAAAAAACAGTACCCTATTTTGCAGTGATATTGATTTTACCCGTTACATTTACCACATGGTTTTCATTCAGTACTCACCCATCCAAATGGAGGATACACTAACCAGAAAGCGATTCAATGTAAACTCGTCTGCCTGATACAACTCTCGAAATTCCAGGAAGCCTTCGATTTCATTCTGAGGTGAGTAGATCAAATGTTAGACCAAATCACATTCTGGTCGTCACAACTATCGAATTCTGTGGGAACAATAACATCATAGGGATGGTACGAGTGATGCGATACATGCGATTAGAATACGATAAAAAAGTGTTCCTGGAGGCATTGGCCGAAGAAGAACATCATATATATTATAAGTAGAATCTGGAGTAACTCCTCTGTATTCGCTGTATCTAAGACAGCCTAAAGTAAATTTATTTAAACTTACTTAATATAAACTTAAATAAAGTCAATATAAGTACCTCATTTTCATGGCACGCGTTTCAGAAATGAGGAAAACCTCACTATTGACGTTTCTTTTGAACGAGCATATTGCCTCTATCGGTTGAATAGGACGGAAGAGGCTTTAGCTGCTTTGGGTCCCGCAGCTGAAGATGACTTTCGGGCCAAGGAACTCCGCGGGCAAATTCTTTACCGCTTGGAAAAATACCGCGACAGCTACAACTTATACAGGTGTAATAATCTAAATAACTGTTTGCGACTAAATAATAATCTAACCTACTTGCTCATTAAAAGCATTGAAAGATCCACTGTTCGCTTAAACGAAACATATTTTTGAAGAGACGTGACAAAAGAGCCTACCCACTCGTTAGCAGCAAAGCAAAGGTTTCCCATAGAGTAATCGTAAAATATGGTGTTCTGTTCTTTTCTACTATTATCTGACTTCTGAATTTGGCTTTACTCAATTATATTTGTCTAACCACAAGCATATTCCATAGTTCCGCTAAAAGTTTTATTTGACTGAATGATAAGTAGCAAGGTTTCTTTTTCCAACGGAATATTGGTTACCTACTACCTAAAGTGGTATTTCGGCTGCTAACATATTTGTTTTTTTGTCTGTAGAGATCTCGTGAAGAATTCAGGTGATGACTATGACGAAGAGCGGCAAACGAATCTGGCCGCTTGTGTAGCTGCGCTCACGTTCGAAGAAGGCGTTAGACCGGATAAAGGTGATACAATTCTTAATGAAGAAACATACGAACTGATGTACAATAAGGCAACGACGCTTACTGCTCAAGGAGAATACCAGAAAGCGTTGATGCTGCTAAAAAAATCTGAAGGTATGAGGTTAATCGAAGAAAACATAGTGTCATTGGCATGACGTAGAAGTTTAGAGACGCCCTATTGCAAAATAAGCGATCGATATAACATGCACCGAAGCTGCGAAAAGACTGCAGCAATGTTTTTTGTGACAGTTGTTTCTAGCTAGATGGCTTTAGCGCCAGATATCTCAGATCATATAAGTCATGTCAGGTTGGTGTTCGTGTTACCTTAACGCTGAGATTCAAAGACACTTGAGAGCCGTAACAAAACTGTTAAAATGCCTTCGTTCAGACCTACGGTTTACAAATTCTAACAAACAGTAATTCACTGGAAAAAATCTATCGGAACTAGTGAACAAAAAGTTTAGTGTCTTTCACCCGGACAATATCTAGACCACATACATCTTGAGGTACCCGGCAAAAATTGAGAGAACTTGGATAAGAAATTTTAAAGCATGCGTCGTAAAGCGCGGATCGTACACAGTCGAACTACGATCTGTTCCGGTCTCTGCAAGACTTTAGTTTAGTTAAAACGGGATGCACTTGCTGCAATTTTTTACCCAGAAACAATAGATTAAAAAAACAATCGTTCAGTAATATTATTGTAAAACTTACAATTTAGCTTAACACTCTCAATACTTTTTCGATATATAGGTATATATACTCTAGAGATATTATTACACGTCGTCATTGTATGTCTTTACAGATATGTGTCGTGAAACCTTGACTGAAGAAGGATCCAATGAGGAGGAAATTAATGACGAAGTATCAATCGTTTTGGCACAGATTGGATATGTGAATCAGAAGATGGGAATTCCCGAAGCTGCATCCAAATATTACAATCAGGTGAAAATTCAGCTTTGTTATGAATATTTTTTGTGTATTTAATGTTGCGATATCCTCTAGACCAGAACTGAAATAACTTCTAACCATTCCCCCTGACAAAAGGAAAAAATTCTCGCATACTAAAAAAATATTTCTAAAAATTGCAAACTGGTTAGGTATCTGTCTTAGTATGAAGAGCTCGAAAAAACTATATAACAATTCCAACCTGCTTTTGTTTATATTGTTCCTGTAGGTGTTGCGTAACAAGCCGTCTGATGTGGCCGTTGTTGCCGTTGCCTCGAACAATATTATCTCGCTTAATAGGGAGCAAAATATATTCGATTCGAAAAAGAAGGTCAAAGCATGTATTGCCGAAAGAGTTGACGCAAAGCTAACGTCGCGTCAGAAGAAGAGCATCGCCCTCAATAATGTGCTGGTATGTTGACCCACTAATACGCACATGTATCTGATGTGTGCTTGTAGAAAGCCACGCGTTTTACACAGGTTCGTCGAAACTGTGTGTACGCTATATTAATGGAGATAATAAACAATACCTCTTAATTTATACTAACGCATGATCCAATGATGTTCAATAATGTGTGGATTTCATTACGCAACCAATGTTATCAATATGTAACAATTTTTGGACAAAATTATAAAGTATTGAGCTGATATATGTGATCGAGCTGCATTTTAAGGTAACTAAAATAGACGGTAATAATAATACATGCATGAAGTTGATTCAGTGAATTTAATAATGATAATATTTTGCAGTTAAACTATTATGGGCATTCATCATCTGAGCTGTGTTGGCGTCTTATGCGTCAGCTGGAAGCGCTCTCTGAACCGGATCAACCTGGCATAGTTCTGCTTAAGGCTGCATTGTTCGTTAGGGATCGGCAAAATGCTAAGGCGTGTCAGGTAGAGACTGAAACCATTATTTCATCATTTATACATATATATATTTCCTGAACAAACAAATATGGTCTCGAAGTGTTTGCTTTCTCCTGCATTTCATTAGCTCACTCGCAGGTTGTTTCAATACTATTGCCAATGTGCAAATCGTTTCTAATTTACAAACATTCTTATTGCTTTATTTGTTTTTTTTTTTTCGTTAAGACACCTAATTAGTCGAAAACTATTACTACATTTTTGTCCTCCGTTCATATATTTGGTAGGTTCTATCGGAGTTCGGTACCGCCCACCCCTCGCAGAGTCTTGCTACGAGCTTGGCCTGTGCACAGATCTATTTTTCAAACAAACAACTGGACAAGGCAATGCAAGTGTTGGAGAGCCTAGGCGATGCTAGTTACACTGCTGGAATACTTGGGGTTCTTATTTCTCTCTGCAGGAGCCTCAACAACGATGAACAGGCAGCTCAGGTGAAGCTCAGTATGACCAAATATATTTTGCTGTAAGCACCGCGATTCATCCCAGTCGAGAAACTAATATATGATTGCACGTGTGTTTGCTTACGTTGACACTTGAAATGAGCTAAAGCATCAAAGGAAGTATCATTAACATTTAATAATGTATAAATTCAATTACGCGACAAGGGCTACCAATATGTAACGATTTTTGAACGAAAATACAAAGCGTTAAGCATATACGTGGTCAAACTGCGTTTTAGTGTAACATTTTTAATAGGAGTTGAGGTACGTTACTTTCACTGATATTTAATGACGAAGTTCTTTACAAAAGTTGTATGTGATTTTCCATTATGGTACAACACAAGGAAAGTAATTTCCTTATTGTTATTTATTAAAGTATGTTTTTATAATGGTTAATTATAAGCAATAGACTTAAAAGTAATTTTTTATTATGTACAACAAAGCCGAAATTAAATTGAATTTCGATTTGTCCTGTTTCGCTGTTGATTATTATCAGATCTTCAAGAGGGCCATAGCGTTCCATAAAAAAAGAAATCCTTCATCGGAACTGCTTCAGTCACTGATCCGTAAATCGGCGCAGTACTTCCTTCGTCTTGGAAAACAACAAGAAGCCGCTGCTCTTCTTCAAGAACAACGAAAAGTAGATCCTCACAATGCGAAACTTTTAGCGCAGCTCGTAGCTGCGTACGCCACTTTCGATCCTGCAAAAGCTCGAGAGTGAGTAATATTATTCAAGGACTAAAAGATATAATTAGCAGAATATTTAAGCCGTGATATAGAAGCTAATATAGAGAATTTCCGTACATATAAGCTGGCGATACTGCTAAATGATAAAATTATCGTTTTCTCGAAATTCCAGAGTCGCCAAAGACCTTCCAGCCGTGGACGAAATTGTGACTCAGGTAGATGTCGCTTCCCTAGAGGCGACTAATTGGGTGATGGGAACACGTCACGTAAAGCGTGTCGTCGGCTCGCCTTCCGCGCGATCGCCGCCTGACAACCAGACCGCAACGGGAACAGCTGCCATACCGGGTGCTGGTGACCGAAGGAAGGTCCCTGCTAAAAAGAAGAAAAAAACCAAACTGCCAAAGAATTACGATCCGAATATCGTTCCTGATCCCGAACGCTGGCTACCAAGATGGGAACGTTCAACCTTTAAGAAGCGCGGCCGAAGGGCGAGGGAAGCAGCGATTGGAAAGGGATCTCAAGGCGCTGTCGGTAACGTAGCCGAGTTGGATGCAAGCAATAGGCCCACTGCTGCTGTTCAGCAGTCAGCGCAGCCATCGCCTGGGGTCGGGCCAAGACAACAGCGGCCTAAGGCGCAGCAGAAGAAAAAAAAGATCGGTGGAAAGAAAGGCAAAGGCGGTTGGTAAACACAGACCGAAATAGGCCGACAGACTGATGAATATTGCTATTGCGATGAAATCATAAGTGATGATCAGCTTCTTATCTGTATTATGATGTTGGACTACAAACAAAAGGCGTTTTTTTCCCATAAACTGCTCGACCAACTTTCGCTATACTGTGTTGTTCGTATAGAGATAGAGTAGTGATCAGCTCTATTATGATGATCATTACTGTTCAATGGCGGATTGTTAAATAAATTCCTCTGATCAGCCGGTGACCTATTTAGATGCAGCAGCCTACCAATAAGACACTGGGTTTTGGTGGGTTCTATGTGGTGTTTAACTTTGTTTGTCCAACACATCTCTTCAACACGGTGTCTCAAGTAAGAACAGAACAGATGTACGCCTAATTAAATAAATATAAAAAGTCTTTATACACTACTTTTTGCACAAATATGTGGGTATGTTTGATTTTTTGTAGGTACTTTACTAAAGTGCCACCATACGGAAAGCGGATTTTTTGTTTTATCATTTTTAAGTTTCTATATGACTCTAAGTCAGAAATTCAACATATATAGTTTTTGGCTTTCGCCGTTTTTCTACCACATATTACCCAGCAATCACCTCTATGTATTCACCTTTATTCTGATTTAGTTTTACTTGTTTATCCTTGGTACAAGCTCCTATTATCTATCTAGCCATAATGTAAGGAGGAAACGAGAGACGGTCTTGCCGTGGACGATAGCACAACAAGAAGGAGAGTGCGTATTAGTACGTTTTCTGTACTAGTGAATGAAATGTATCCTTATCATCCAAAAGTCACTGAATCGGATCCATTGCACGAGCGTCGCTTTCGTAACTGCTTCCGTAGGCGACCATCGAGTTATGGTGGTTGAACTGCGAACGCCAACAACAATGCCTGCCCATTCAGGAAGCATCCAGTAACATCGCTAAAACAAGGTATTGAGCGGACACTACTGACTCGCTAATGGGTACCTCATAGAGATTCGTCTTAACGAGATTACCTGTGTCGTTTAAAGAGACAGCCGAACTTAACAAGGAAATCGGGATAGCCTGCTTTTACGGGTTATATTGCAGTTGACATGTGTGCTGTTAATACTCGGCTTGCATAGATACATAGTATGTGAATAAGGATATCTAGTTGTGAGTACCCACAGACAACATGCTGGCTTCTGCTCCAACCTCGCTTCCAATGAGGTTTCTTTCCAACTTTTGTGGTTGTCCGGTATTCGAATTAGCTATGAAATCTACGAATGCGCGATGAGTGTGACGAGTGGAACCGCCAACAGTAATAGCTATGCGACTTGTGTCTGGCAAGTCCAGTATGCTCTCTTTGTACGTATGTATACACAGAGTGCATCCGTTGTCTACGGCGGGTTGCTCGATGTTACAGAGATGAGTCAAACTGTACACCTTACGAGAAGCAGTAGCTTGTTTTACCAGGGTAAAATTATAAATTAAAACGATAATCGAAAAGATTAACTTACTATTTAGTCATGTTCTGCTACGCTACTATATAAATATCATCGTACTTAACCACTCTACATTTGAGCTTTCTTATTCTATGGTGTACCGACCGAAACCATATTCCGTTTGACAACGCGACCTACTTTTTGTCGGTCTGTGTACAGACTGTTTGGATTTTTTTAGATTTTAGAAACGATTCCATGAGGTCCAAAGATAACCATTGAGGTTCAACTCGCTAAGTAAATACTAGATACCGAGAAAGGGTTGAATGGATAATGAATATGTTAGAATCATGGAGAAATACGTCTTAAGCTGACCTGCAAAGATCTAGTGGACGTTTTGATAATATCGGGCAGATTTTTGAGTCAAAGGGTCTTCATGCTTAAGCATGTCGGTAAACTGTTCACCCGTAATTATTCTTAAGTTATATTACGACATATTACTAGCGCTATATACAGCCAAAACGACGTGCGCGGTTTAGTGGGCAATGGAGTTAGAGAATCAAACAATCCACCTAAATAATTCAACAGGAGGTCGTTGCTCTTCAATCGTGAGAGCGCGTCGCGTGTAGACGATTAGGATAGTGATGACGTGGAATAGGGAGGACTTTGTCAAAGTTTCATTTTCTAAGTTTTACAGGCTCGTACATGCGTATACTCGCGATACCAATACTGACACTTTCAGGCGGTATACGAGAGTATGCCACAGTCTGGGCATTGCTTTCGACAGCGAATTACAGGAAATTACGCATCACCGCGGATAAAAAATGTTCGTCAATTAGTCTGTTTGTTAAGCAGATATGGGAGCAACGAGATCCTTAGCGACGTATTTATCTTTTCAGCTGTGGCACATTTTTTAGTTCCGGCTTCAAGGTATTTCAATTATTAGTATACTAATAAATATTGTAGCGAGTAAAAAGAATACGAACCGTATTGTGCGATTTTACTGAATAGTACTATGTCGATCCCTATTTATGCTTACAGTATAAGTAAGATGTATAATGCGTTCATAATATTACTATTGTATTTGTTGTTTTTTGTACTACCTGTCAATATTTAGTCCGAACGTCTTTCACGCTTGTGTTTGTCATCACCTAGGCGGAAAACACATGTCATTCGATTCTGAAGAATAACTTCCATCAGGTGTACATATATATCTATATACATGTATGTTAGGCTATTACAAGTGAATCCAGCGGACTTCGGCATTGAATAACTTTTAAGCTACGCGTAGCCAGCAGATGAAATTCGGCTGGTAAATATTCCAATCTTCAAGAGGTTTGTGAGCGAAAACAGATTTAACTTACTAAAGAAGAAATTAGTTGAGAAGTAAAAACGTCTTTCACTCTTGAAAACCAACGCTCATTGGTTGAGTGTTTGTTTTTTGGCCACAGCACTGCGAAAATTAATTGAAACTGGGAAAGTCTATAGGCAAGTATTCCTTAAGCAAAAGCACCCTACGTGAAAGATGCAGGCATTTCAAGAACGAAGATTAGAGGGTCGAAGATTAGACCAGCGGGAAGGTAATCCGATGTCGCTGTTTGAAGTATTAATCTAATTTGATGAAAATTATTTTTAAAAGATAATTATAATCCAAATGCTGAAAAAGCGAAAACTGACTAAAAACAGATCCTCATGAATCGATTCCAACCAGTTGGGAAGTGTGTAGTGTATTCTACGTACAATTTGCAGAACTATAGTCAATAAAAAAACCCGCACACGGGTGCCATAGACGAGGCACGGTTTTCACCATTACCTCCAGCCGCAGCGAAACCAAGAGAGCAAACGGCGTTGCTTTGGTGAGAAATGGAGTTTGGTGACGATGTCTACTGGGTATCGGAACATACGGTGTTAGTAATACTTTCAGCTGACATGGAAGACATCTGGTACTATGAGGTACCTGCCGAACGTGAAATAATGCATACAGCTTGTTATCTCTAGTTCCTCAAGGGATTCGTGGATCATTAGCAAGGCAATCGCAAGTATGCAGCCTACTTGATGACAATGTTAGACCTTATTGTCATGCCTTAATTGCTCCCCATATTGAATAAAGGAACATCTAGCATTGGCTTCAGCCCGCTATTTTCCGGATCTGATTATAGAGCGAGCATATCCCACTATCGATTTACTTTTAGAAGTGATAGATATAGACAAACTACATAATAGATAAAAGGCAACGCAAGTGGTAGATGTATATGGCTGTCCAGAGGCTGCTATAGTAGTAAGACAAAAGTATGAAAAGTACTTCTAACACATCATGAAAATTCTAGTTCGAAGGTTAGTTTATAACTTTAACGGATTAGATTGTACGCTTAATATATAATTTCCACCAATGTATATATATACATTGGTGAATATTCAAATTTTTATTGAAAGCTTTGCTGGCCTGCGTTAGTATTCAAAAGCTTTGTATTGGGCGTTGACAATATGGATCAATATCAGATTTAACAATGTTTAATCTAACTGTTTAGTAGCGGAAATTTATTCGTGTCGGATCACAACTGTGAGCTTCTACGATTCTTCAAATTCCAAATATATAGAAGGTTATCAACATATTTTCATTTCGTTACTTGCATGTTTTCAAAATGGCATTTACAACGCTCGATGTTCTGAAATTGCTTGCTGAAAGTATCGGGCTAGATAAACCAATAACGGGACTAAAAAGCTCGCATAAGACTACGTATATATACTTTGAAACAATCACAACGAGAATGCCTAACGACGACAACTTTATTTAGTTGAATCTGTTCGCACTATTAATAAATAGTGTATATAATGTCCTTTCCTCAATTTTAACTGCTATTTGCCGAGAGGCACCGTTTTGTTAAATTCATCTAGAAAAAATGGATAACACTACGACAGTAATACATTCTACATATGTCGCCAAATACCTCTTTGTAATGCCCCAGTACAGTGCTGTAGAAACAACAGTTACTGGGTGCCCTTAGCTACTATTACCTCCGTCAAAACAACTGTTTTGAATTGTTGCTGGCGATATAAGCAAAATAATGGCCTGGCTATATACGTAGCACAGGTTGACGTTATGCTAGTTCATAGCGTAAGAATTCTACAATTGCTTTAAATTTAGCTATTGCTACAGCAGTGTAAACATGTTTTTTTGCTAAACATTGCTTTTCTTTTGTCGAAATAACTGTATAAGCTCCATGGTAGTGATGATCACAATCCTTTAGTTAGAGCAGAAAAAACACGTAATTCCTATCGACGTGTTTCACCAACATCTCCAAAATCGCAGTCAGTTTCTTTAGAACCCTAGTTACCTGTCCGTATTGCGCAGTTCTCAGGATGGGCACATTTTATATTCCTCAATGAGTGCCTACCTACTACTAAGCTAATTTTCATCTAATGATATTGCATACATGTAATTTTGTTACTTATGTATATATGTGTATGTGTGTATATGGTGGTCCTCCGTTACGTTTCATGTCTTAAAATCATGCTATGAACATACTCTGTTTTTGTTGGTTGTTCCGTAACTCCACCATCATGCAATCACTTGTGTGTTCGACTTTTTTTCTGTGTATTTTTTGAGTCACCTATGCGCTCCCACAGCAGAATACGCAAATGTTTGCCCTCGTCTTCCGTACCGCTGTTCCTAAACTTCCTAAGTGCACAAACTTATTATCCGTGGATCTATACGTTTATTTATTTTGTTATATTGTGTAAAAATACATCACCTTACTTTAAAGGACTATCATTCTGTGTACACTTAGAGCTGTCATAACAATATTAGTGTTGTTGCTATTAGCAGTACTGCTACTCAATGTTGTTATTGCTTTAGATATAACGGTCTAGCTGCCAGTCATTCAGTCGACCAGTCCTGTAGATAGTTGCTAGCCTAACATGCATGGATCAATTTTGAATTCAAACTCTTTTTGGAAACACCATCGATTTTTATCGCAGCAGCTATCATTGATAGACAATGCGCGCTTATAGCGTAGCCTTTGCGCTTCAAGAAAGTCAGTAATCATAACCAATTATGCGCCATAAGATATAATGTTAATTAAAATTATAACATGACACGTCCTCCTTGCCAGTTCCCACCCAGAGTAGCTTTCCTGTCTGATCGTCAAAATCCTGCTCGAGCACTGTATAATCGTAAATTTGAAAACCTCTTGCTTAAAAGTCTCCTTATTCTTGAGTTACAGTGAATGTCTTTCCATAGGCTAATACACATCACCCACAATAGCTTGAAGATCTGATAGAAACCTACAATCAGTTATGTTGGGATCTTCCGTGTTGCATGTTGTCTATTCCAATTCAGCGATCTATGGCGACGATTAACTTAGACACACAAGTACTATTTTTTTTTTTAAACGCTCTATTGAGCGCGCGTATTCGTAGTAGATTTTTAAAAGCGATTTCAATAATTAAATTCTTGCTGTCTGGAATTATTTTATAGACGTATCTGTTTTGGATCGATTAATTACTATCAGCAAGAACCAGTATCATGCCAAATTTTATCTATTGCTGTATTCCTTTACTATCTATACTCTATTAACTAAACTACGGCGTTGACTCTGACTAGAGCAAATCTGTTCTAACTTAGTGGACAATAGCAGTATTTCATTTCTGTTACTTTCTCCTTTTTAGCTAATATATATGCATATTACCATATTTATGTATAAAGTCACGCATATAAATGCGTTACTGTCGTGTTGAGGCGTTATGCAATACTTATGAAAAAATAATTAAAGTATATCCAACCATTCGAGACTGACAATTCGATAAACGAGTTCACCGGTAGACAAACGGACACCTTTTATAAGGTTGCTCTTTTTAGGCTCTTTCATCGTACTTCAATCACTTGCCATATTGGCACTAGACATGTCTATTAAAAAAGCACGAAGCTGTCAGTTTCCGTTGGGCCCTGTGCATATGTATGAATAATTTGTAAATAACACTTAAAAATCTGTTACGTCAGCCTCTCTGTGCCATCCACCTGCTGTTATTACGTCAACAATGTTTTACGCTAATATCTCTTCGTTTTTCTGCTACTCTATATGCTTATTTTAGTCGATTCCCTGATACGTCAGAATAACGATTAGTGACTGGGTGAATTTCCAGGATGGCGTTAAGTTCGTCGTTTTTTTTTTAACTCAACTTCATGGCTGCATTGAGATCCCAAGACAGCATCGGCCTGGTTCGTCCTGTTGTCTAGGCCCACACGCACCGTGAGATGAATCGATAAATAACGATGCCCCCACAAAGGTTACAATGTTGGTGTAATTGCGTTGCCTTGGAAGCTTTGAGTTGAGGCCTCTAGCGCTGCTCGTTTCTGTAATTTATCCCGGAGACGACGAATAATCCTAAGTCGCTCGAGCCAGTTGTTTACGTAGGTCGAACCCATCACGTGGATTGTCGAAGCGATCTGGAGGAAATGTTCAACAATGTAGTTAAACACATTCGCGAAAGCAAACGGGTTTTACATTTGACATCTGATTACATCACAACGGGTAGAATGAGAGATAAAAGGTTAGCTACGGACATTCGAAATCAGTCGTAATCCTTGTTAGCGTTTTGAGCGAAATATTAGTACATTGATACAACATCAGAAATGAGACGAGTCAGCCACAGCTATAGAGCTAGCCGATATACAGGAAAGCAGAGTTTTCAATGTCTAATATGATATTTACTTTTAGAGAACCCTTTCGTAAAAGTGTTTGAAGAGTTTTCCTTATCAGTCGTACAGATCACTCCTATAAAATGCTGTGTTATGAGAAGCACTGTTATACAAAGACTATGTTTCGTGTTTTACGTCCTATAGCTCTGTTAAGATTAATTGTACTCGCTATATACTGAAGTCCTATCGAATTAAACCGAACGCAGTGTGCGGAACGGCTTAACCTTCATGTAAATAATTAGTAAACGGCACTGTGACACATTCGTAGTAGCTGTTGAAAAGTTACATCTGTTTGGGAGAGATATAATACATTGCGGGTTTGTTGTTTGTTGATTAGACAACATAAGCGCCAAAACGTATGGGCCACGTCTTCTGTGGTACCTAATGGGGAAAACAACTGGGTGTAAAGTAGTAGGAAAAAGGAAGAAAAATCACAGCTGCCTACATGGTTCTTAGTTTTACCATTTATGAAGGTGACAACAATCGATTACACGCGCAATGACTCCATGCCCATCGTTCGATCTTTTAAAGGTTCGAGGACAACACCTTGTTAAACAATATCGACATTCATGCATATATAACTAAGATGGCCGTCACGCATTTAGCTCATTATGCTGGATACATGATATGGTTAGTCAGTTAACACGTAATATAATAATGTAACTGAAGATAACGTCTTTTACTCACGTTCATATGTAGAGCAAGTTGACGAGCATATTTTGGCAGAGCATCGTCGCGAATTGAACACCCACGGGTTAATTCTTCATCAGCGCTTACCTGTAACAAGCAAAGTTTAAAGTATGTTTTGGAGAGCCGCTGTCCTCAAAAGGTCCACATCAGAGAGCCCGTCCACCCCGGACAACACTTGTTATTGGTAGCACTTTGAAGCCAAGTTTTTTTTACCTAGGATGGCTTTACGGACTACCTTTGAACTACCGGCGGAAAAGTGTTCCGAATCTACTGATAGGATACGTTATAATGTTGTATATTGCAGCAATAACGAGGTTCGACTGTTGGAGATTTGCGATTGAACCGCTGGTGAAAGGTAATCATATATCCATCAAAAATACGTTTATTTAATTTTATAATTTATATTTCCGTTGTAATATTTAATGAATGGAACCATATTTCTATGGCAATAGTACTACATATATATAGCAGGAACGAATCCGGTGTACTTTGAAATTGCTTAACTTTTGAACTAGATCAGCTAGAAAGAGAATTCTTTAATATATTGGAAATACTTTTTGGACAATATACCTATCATCAGAGATCCCATAGGTAACTGTTCTATTATGTATAACTTCTTGAAATAAGTAGAAGGTGAAATATGCTTGCCCGTTAGGTGCCCTTTTTAGGGCATGGAAAACCCCGTAACTACACGTACTTTGATTGAAAGAATAAGCGGATTGAAACCAATATTGAATATTTATCTGTTTAAACCAGGAAATAATTGAGGCATCTTGGTCAAGGAACCAAACTGCATGCTTTGAATTGCCGTGCCAACGGTCCATGAGTCTCTTGAAGCACTCGGAATAGCGAGCTGCATTTTTTTTAATCTTTAGCGAGATTTACGTAGTAGAAGGTAGTCCGAATCTACATTATAAATATTACCGCCATTTTACTTTCAAACCTACTCAACAGTGCCACCAAACTCGATTTATTTCTAGAGCGACGCCATTTCCTTACCTAGACCTTGCCCGACTAGCGATAGATATTGAGCCATGCTTTGTCTATGGGGAGCGTGTATTTTACGAGAATTTTGTATTCCGCAGATTGCATATGGACCACACCACACGTTTCTTCCACTGACTTGTACTTCATTCAAAAGAACCCATTTTACTTAGCTTCTGCATTTACAGCATTTGTGTTGGAATTCTGTAATACGTTTTATGTGAAATGCTAGTTCTGACTTCTAGAAATCAAGCTCCGTTTCCTTAAAAAACCTTGTTCATTGCGGTCTTCAGTGCTTACATTAACGTTCTTGGAACGTTTGAACTATTCGCATACTGTGCTTTTATTTAAGACTTCCTTACCTAATGTTTTTATTAATCATTGATTAATTTCTCTAGCCCCGCGGCCGTAGAAGAACAACAACTTAGAATCTGAGATAGAGATCTGTTCTTCTTTTTGAACTCGTTTATCCTAATGTAAACTTAGCCGCTTCCATTCACATGTAGAAGACTAGGGTATTTATCAGCTAAATTTCGTTTGCTGATGGCGTTGTAAGTCTGCCAAATTTTTTTGCAACAACCTTATATATATATATATATATTAGAACATACCTCTGACAAGAGTTCCTTTTTCAACCAAACACGTACGAGAGATGTGTTTTCCGCTTGAGGTGTGACAATAATACAAGCGTGCAAGAAGTTCGACTAAACACCGGCGGTAACAGAAAAAAAAAACACGATAGTAATATTAAGCACGATAGTATACTTCGATTCTTATAGCTTTTGCGAGGATAAGACCTGTATGTGACATGGACGTTCCGTAATTTTAGCATACTTGTATTCTTTATTTAATTTGTACTGCGCATATGCTAGTATATGGAATCTCATTCAAACAAAAAATCGCTACTTCATTAGATTCAATATCACTGTTACAAAAAAGGGCACTGGAATAATAAGAGCATTGCAAGATTTACAGTCACTTCCAAGTGACAATGTTGAAACCTTCTAGAGTTTGCCGCTTTGTTCTGAAAAACAATCTATTTTTGTTCGTTGGAAGACTTGTTCTTCCGCTTGCGGTCACGACAACCCTTTGCGGATTAAGTCGTTTGCATACGTCGATTACTCGTTCTTACCTTAGTTGGTGTGTACTCGTGACCTGAATTGTTATACACGATAACAACAAAGTCGTTTCCAATATGTTTTTTCTTTCCAGAACATTGTATGTCCGAAGCTTTTGTAGGCATCAAAGTCGCTACATGGAACATCACCTAAAATTGACGAAATCTCAGAATGTGTTATGGGTTGCTAGCATAATAAACAGCTTGTCAGTCAGCAACGCATCAGTTTCGCGCATTCTAGCTGATTTGTTCAGTGCAATAATTCTTTGTTGCAAAAATATGTAGTAGTAATAAATGTATAAGTGTAGCATATTGAACGGTATTTATATATAATATATAACTGGATAATATATTTTTATAATACATATAAGTAATTATATATAATATCAAATATATAGTAATAATATTATAATATATTTATACATAATGTATAACTGAATGATATTGTATTGACCGAGTTTTTCCTATCATTTCCAAAACATCCTCCAACTTGTTAAAGGATCTCTTACCTGCATAACGTCGTCATGCCATGCTATTGAAAAATCACCGTCCTCTCCATACTTCGTGTCTAGTCCACCGCTATAAACCGAAACGCCATGAATGTCCTTCAGTCGAACATATGCGCCTAATCCTTGAAGGAAATTCATGTACCTAAAATATGAAGAAAGCTTGTTCACATCACTACAAGACCTGTACCTTTGCCTATTTTTCAAAATTGGCTCTAATCGTTCATTGGAGTGAATTGGGTTGTCAATTAGATTTGAGCTAACCTATACTGATTATATTGCTAAGGTAACTAAATGGTAGTAAGATGAATCACAAACACTACTTCATTTGTGAACATTTGAGGATATATCAAAATAGATAAAAAAAAAAAATCATAGGTACCGTCTGCTGCCAAAGGAGTTGGCGAGTATCTTGGCTTCACTGTCCTGTTGATCGACATCAACGTAGACGACGCCGATCTTGTGAGTCTCATAGGCCAACGTCGTATCCAAAACCTCGAGTGTATTACTGCAATCCTCTGGGGTAGCCTACAAACGGGTTTTCATGAACCAACTTGATTTATAAATAGCACGGGTGAGTACGTAGTGATTGCGATTAACGGTTTCCAAAAAGCTTTATTAACTAAAAGATAGCCTAGCGAGAACCATAACATTAACAGGCCGAATAAAGTTTATAGGCGCTTACCATCAACGCCTGGGGTTGGCTAGAAGCCGTCTTGGACGAAGGACCTAATTCGCTTCCAGACCGTGACGATGCTTCCATATCGTACAGTCGGCTAAAGAGAAATTTTGGACTCAAACACGCCCTCTCTATAGCATCGTTGTTGGCACAAAAAAAACAATAATAACAAAGAGCAATATTTAATAAGCAGTACGACTCTTATTAGATCAGACGGATTACTGCGACTTAGACCGTCATAGTGGTATTATAGTGGTAAACTTTCTAGTTCTACAAAAGTTGTAGTTAGTTACTTTGCCTAGATAAAATCCTAGATAAGATGCAGCGCTAGGCAGTTTTATAAGCCTATGCGTAATATAACATCTAATTTAAAATACTTTTGTTTATGTTTTGGTAAAAAGGCTTACTTGTCGATATAAAAAATGAGACAATCTAAAATACTGTTAGAGGTGCATACCCGTGTACGGAACTTCTTCTTTCCATGGGCCAAAATCAACTGGCGTCGGTTGGCGAGTCGCAGTCATTACAGATATTGTTCGAGACCGATCTCGGAATGATTCACCAGGCCCTCCGAATGTTCCGAACATGGAAGGGGCGTTCCTTTCGCCATATAGGAGTTCACACGTGTCGCTACTCGGAGCTAATGCTAGTGATCCTCGCTTGCTTTTTGGCTCTTCAGGGATGGAAGCGTATTTTCTGTCAACGAGAATCCAAAACAGAAAATGTTATACTTTTCATGCTTTATTCGATGAACTTACTAAACCTATTTTACCTGAAAAAGAAGATACAAAACGAAGCATTACTTGAATTTCTTCTAGAATATGAAGGAGCAGAGTTCTGTTTTTGACTCACTCGTTTCTGGGGGATTTCTTCGAATACCGTTCCTTGTCAGTCATTGAAACCGAACGTTGAATTAATGGTTTTGGTGCGGGCTCTGTTGGCGATGACGGGGCCGATTTTTGCGTTGGAGGCAATGCAGCAGGTGCAAACGTTACTGGAGCCACCGGAGTGGGTATTGGCTCTGAGTGAGATGGGCCACTAGAAGCTTCTTCTTCAGCGGACGCAACGGCTGCATCCAATCCAGCGGTGAAGGGCGTCGCTGGTTGAATTAAACCTACTCCCTCAGCAGCTTCTGGTAAGGAAGACACCCGAAGATTGGTGAACATTGTTGCAATGTCCGGAATTGCAACGTCCTGAAATACGAAAATAAAAGGTAGAGGGCAAAAAAGGACAATGTTAACATGTAATGTAGTAATCAAATAAGCATATTTACATATTGGAAGAGTTGCCTTTGTTTAACAAAATGCTGAATAAGTGAAGCTTTTCGGGAATGCAGACGTTGGTTATTAACAGTATGGCAACAATAGACAGCTCATTCGCAGTTTTCGATGCCCATTGTATTTCACCTTGCACAATGATGTGGTATATATAACAATGCATTGTCGGCCATAGTGGTTCGTATATTTCCTAATAAAATACGGTTCCTCTATTGGTACACGCGATTTCATCTTCAAAAAAAGTGTCTATCTAAGCTTCGTTCGCGGTTAGTGCTTTCAGACTTACGTGCAACGGCATCGTCGTAAACACGTCATTCTGCAGTCGAACGGTGCACGAAGTGATGCCAGAGGGTCTACGAACGGTGATCTCGCCCCAGTTTCGGCACCAGCAATTGCACACGCGTGCGAGAACCATACCGCCCTCCCCGGTGGCGACCCCGGAACCTCCTGAACCCGATGAACTCGACTGTTTACGCATTTGAAAAAATAGCGAAGTAATCGTCCCTATTTACTCGTTGAAGCAGTGAGCTATCTACATATATTTGAATGCTGTAATTGTGCGCGCTGGAATGGAACTAAATCGATTATGGTTAACGGATAAGCAATGCTTCCATGGAAATCAAAGCTGTTTTGTCCAGCTGTAACTTGTCGTACATCATAATATGTTGACTAGATATCGGCAAAGTCAACTGCTAATGGACATTACGGTACAGGATTTTAGACACAGCTGCTTACTCGTTTTGTCATTCTCTAATGTTTTTTTTTGCCAATTGCAGCAGTCATTTAGATTTACAGATTTACTGGCAAGCTGAACCGGTGAACACATAGTAAATCACATTGTCAACCTAATGACAACAACAGAGTGACCCATTAGTCGCACTAGTTCAGCTATGTTTTGTATATAGCTAACCGTGTTTCATTTTGTAGAACTGTCAGATCACAAACGCAACCGTATTAAGGCGTACCGGTAATATACTACTCGCGAATTAATCACAAAGCAAACTTACATTCATTGTATACATATGGTGGATGCTACAGAGAAGTCTATTAAACAAAAGTGTATTGAGCCTTCAACAGAAACAGGCTAAACGGTGCAATCAAACTGTTGAAACTAATTAGCTGACTAGCAAACGGGGATCACAATAATCTTTTCTTTATATTTTGTACTACGTGCTTTTGCGCTCCGCTCTTACCGCTAGGATGCTCTCTGATGAGCCGACTGAAATTGCCTGCGAGCTGCTGTATGCATGTATAGTTGTCTGAAACGTCTTTTTCTGTAAGTTTCCAGTCGTGCAATGTCTGGGTAGTGATCTTGAAATTATCCGTTTTGTATTTGCTTTTTTTCTAAATCAAGTTGCCGGTTATATTAAGTGTTTTAGAGATTAATTTCATGAAGAAAACTGACTAAAATCGGATTTCTTTTTGTCGTCAGCATGTCGATTCAACTACACATTTTTACCTGAGGTTGCTGTTGCGATGAGGTATGCTGGTAAATTTGTTCATCAGAGCTATACTTGACTGTCGGTTGACCATCTGATCTTGTGGGTTTGCCAATGCCCAATTCGTCCCGAGAGGCAACGCTCATGGAACGCGGCGCAAGCTCAAAACTTAAATTTCGTGATTTTTTTGAGCCTCCAGAAATTCCTGTTGACTTTTCTTGGCCAGGACCTCCACTTCCCACAGGACTCACCGAAGTCGACGAGTGAGCCAAACTTTCTACTCAAGTGTTAAAGGTGACCCACACATCACTATATAATTAGATATTGACCTTGGAAAATGGAAAGAAGTACAAGAAATGCAAACTAACAAAACAATACTTGAATATTGTCTTAACACATACTGATCCATCCTCACGCAGAGCTACTGTTGCTGCTACTGTTGTTAAACAATGAGATAAAACCATATGTGGATTTGTCCGTAATTATTTCATATGATATATCTGATAGAACTTCGTCATAAAACCCGTTAATACAAGTAAGCCAAAGTGGATTTACCTACATATCGGTATATACCATTATACTCTGCCAGTAGACTCTGATATTCCTCTATATATCATAAAGTTGCTACAGAAACAGATGAGATAGAACCAACCCCATGAGCTGAGATTTAAATTGTTGTTGCTGCTGTTGTTGTTGAAAACTGGTGGACCGGAAGATCCACCTGGAGTAGCCGGTGTCACCGGTGTTAGTGGCGTTCCAGGGGTCGTGCCTGGTTGGCCTGAATTGTTAAGGCTTCCTGGCCCACTATCAGCTGGCACATCAGAGTCGGGATCAACGCTGGATACACGGCAAAGACGCAGGCATTTCTCACAAACGCCTCCAGAGTTCGAGGGCGTGTTAGTAACGCAGCCCGATGTTGTAATCGTTATTACCTGCCGATGGTCAATTTATTTTTTTTGATTCAATTTTTGTCAAAAGACTGCTTCTCGGCTCAAATCTGGGCATGCACGTATTACATACGTTAATTGGATGAGTGTATATACCTTGTTAACGCTAACCCAAGTCACACTTTGTCCTCCGTTGACTAGGAAATGCTCGGCACCGCTCTTTCGAGGCTGCAAAGAACACGCTCCTACACAGATGGCAGTAATTAGCCAAAAATAAGCGCATAGTAGCTTGCAGTAGTCAGCAAAGAAAAAAATGAAATTCATATAATAAAGGTCATTCTTTTTGTGCGATATGCCTTCTGTACTAAGTATCCTCGTGCATCAACAATCATTAATTCAGCAGGTTAACCTATCTTCTAATAAAATGATCGTCATTTGCAATAATCTAATTGCAATCCATTTAGCAACGCATATCCACTCTCAACTTATTAGCCTCACAAACAAAAATATTCTAGACGGATACGAAAAATTTAGTGCGAGTGATTTGGGAATTCTGTCAAACTCTAACTAAAGAAACACAGTTATAACGTGGCCAATGCTTGAACCAAATAGCACTCACCTTGAGAGTACTGATTGAGAAAATCATCGGCTGAGTCTACCAATTCGTCTTGCAGCTGAAGGTGACCGCTGTCGCCTGCGTTATTCCCGCTTGTTCGGCCGATAGCCCCGATTCCGCTTCCGCTACCTTGGCCTCCTGCCTTGCGTTCATTGAGACTGCCACTTCGACTGCGCTGAACAGGCTCGAAGCCGCCAATAGCTGGAACTGGTTGTTCCGATGTTGAACTTCGACTGCAAATTAATACCAAAGTAGGGCACAAGGTTTCTTGAGACACAAGAGTTATTCAGCGCTGTTCTCAGCGCTGTTCTGGAATCTTATATTTATAAGATTCCAGAACAGCGCTGGCAAAGAAACTTTCATTAAGCTAATCGTCATCATCATTGTTATCATCTTTTTCTCCCTCATACAATGGCACGTCCACGGAGTTATTTGTATTTCATTGTATTTCAATTTACCTGCTGTAATTTCGCAGACGCTTCATAATGAACGAGGCAAAGGCCGGCCGAAACTCGGTTTTACACTTGAGGAACCAAAGCGCTATGACATGGTGTGCCAAAGCGACAGTGTAGCGGGAGAACTTCACCGAGTTTGTATACGGAAGCGCAATTGCAAATACCTGCATAGAAATCAAGATCAAGTCAAATTCAGAAACTAAACATGCTTCTGTTAGTACATCTTGAAGCATATTATTACTCGAAAGACGAGATTGTTATGTGACGCTGAAATGCACGATACTGAATTTTTCCGAGTTGACACTTAGTCCATGACAATTAGAAATCAATAGTAGCTCTAACCTTGTTATAGTTGTCTCTTGTGAATGATGAGAAGATCCCGGGCAGTGTGATGAGACTTGAAAGAAAATCAAGTACTGGCAGTGCTACCGCTTTCGTATCTGATACCTGGTCGCAGATGCGGAAAAGCAAAATATGGTTAACGCTGTGCTTCCGTCTGTCTCCGCTACATTGAATAACGGTTTTTTCTTAATAATAGTAATAATAAAACAAAATCGAATTACTTTATGCGGCCAGAAGATCCAATACCTGAGCGAGCTTGTTAATAACGTTCTCGGCCATTCGGTACATTTGGTCTTGCATTTGAAGAAGGACGAGTGTCAAAGTCCGGATGCACTGGGGAGCCGCTTTTGACGACATACCCTGGAGAAGAGTGTTCACTAGAGCTCTTTGTGCGTTAGCCGAAAGATCCGCTTTATGAATAGGGAACACGACTAGAATGGGAAGAATCTGCCAAAAATATCCCGACGACCCACAATTAGTAACCTGCTACTCTCTGAGAAGAAAAATATGAAGATATATACTTCTTGTTAAGTTTGACCATAATTTCTCTACTTGTTAATAACTAAGTCACCAACCTTTTGCTGAATATCGCTTGATGTGGGACCGGACGATAGCTTTGTGTTGTTGTTACTAGAAGTACTTGAGGTGCTCTGCTGTAACTGATGCTGTTGACTCCCCATAAGGGGGTGGTCCAAAACACCCTCAGGGCCTTCCATAGTCGGGGGTTCCTTAAAGCGTCGTTGGTCCGCCATTAGATTACACAATAGTTGACAATATCTATATGACACGAATTAAACGAAGACTGTCAGTAAGTACTCGTAGAACATTTCGTTAGTCACATTTCTTCTGTAGACAGACTTTTGTGAAAGAAATATTTTTAATACTGACTTTCCATGATCAATCACTGCAATAATTCACGGACGGAGTAACAATACGTTTCAATAATCTACAAACCACTTTATATTTGTTGACACATAACTCCATAGTTAGGCCTTTGACACAAATAAGAACTACCTGTTAATATCTTTAACAAAAACAATTATGTACGGAGTATTTATATTTATCTGTTGGGCTCGTATATTTACTTTGCTACCAGCGACGGCTGCTGTCGTTCACTGAGAGTCGTTGGTGGTGTTTTCACTAACATTAATTGCCGATCTTGCAAAAATCGTGGCAACTTCTCTGCCATGGACATAAACAGGGGCCAGTTTGGTTCCGTCTGAAACGTAAAGAACGTTGCAATAGGACGCGTGACAGCAGGCGTTGTAAACCATTACTGCTACTAATAATTTCACAACTACTTAAAGAACGAACCTTCTTGCGACGTATGGGCGTACAAGGTTGCGTCTTTGTCCGATCTTGCTGATACAGTGGCTACTCCGATTCGTAATGTGTTAATCTGTTTGATTATTTCTTAGTATTATGCTCAAATAGCTTTACTTTGTTGAAGTAAATATCTCACCTCAAGGAAATTTGCCACTGCGGGTAGAACAGCACCAACGTTGACAACAACGACCTCAATTCCCTGTCCTGACAATCGTTCCGTGTACTTTGAACCGGTAATAAACACCAAAGGTGAGCACCTAAAATATGATGAATTTCATGTGCTCTCAATTGACAGGAATAATACCTTGGTGGATGTAAAAATGAAGGCGATTAATTATCTTTATTTACGGCAAAGTTATTGAATAAAGAGAGGTAAAGGTCAATATGATCTATTGCTCACCTTTACGGATCTACCCTTGAACCTAAAACTTACTTGATATTATAGAGCTGGTTATTTGCCTGTTGCTGGTGTTGCGAAGGTGGTTGAGCTTCGTCGGATTTGGGCACTTCGATGGCAAGCTGTTTTCTTGCACTGACCCTAAAAGACACCAGCAGGTCCATAACCAGTTGGCGACTTCGTATCGAAGCGACTGTGTCCAAAAGCGCAGCGCCCGTCTCGCCCGCCGGTGTACAGTACTAATGCAGACGATAACAGTGATAATAATAAGAACTTCTTATATAGCTATCTGGACTCATAGGACTCCGAATTCCTTGAGTCATGGGACCTAAACTATATGAACGAAACTTGCTGCTGCGGGGCACGCTAACTTGGCTGCTGGAATGGCTAGGAATTTCGAAGTTGTTATTTACGATGAAGCCTAACTATTCCTGTCACCCATAAACGTTTCAAACCTAGGGAATAAGCTATAGTAGTTAGTACCTGCTTGTTAATCCAGTCGACGAGTTTATCAAGGATCCGCTGAATTGGATGTGGCGAGCAAGAAAAAAGCTCCCTGCGAAAGATCTCCACCAGACTATCAATTGCTACCGGACTCAGCGGACCTGCTGAAGGCTGATTAAGAACCTATAACCAGACATTTGCCCTTTTTTTAAATCTATATTTGGATTTTTTTAGTATTAAATCAGTAAAAGCTGATGCCGAAATAGAAAGTCAGCACTTTATCCACATTTTGGATCACGCGTACCCATTGTTACAATGTAACGATATTCCAAAAGGCACTCAGTACTCGATGAAACTTTAATATGGCAAACAACTTGATAGTTGCATTTGCAAATCTGCATCGAATAACTTAAGACAGAATAAAAGCTTTTTTAAAAGAAAAAAAAAATGAGAATTCCCCTAACGGTGAATATAAGACAAACGGCCGGATTCTTTTTTTAGCGCTCATTGTATTATACAGCTCATTTACGTACCGTTTCGATTATTTCTACGCAGGTGTCTTTTGTCTTCCTATTTGGCTGAGCGCACCGTAGACAAAGAGCTGCTACGGCTTTCAAAGCTTCACCTCCCACAATTGCATCCCGCTCTTCGGACACCTTACCTGTAAGAAAAAGGGCAGAACAATTTGATGAATCCACATATCTGTAGCGGTAGTGGTTTAGCTGTGCTATATAACAAAAATATGTATAGATCAATTTCAGATGTAAACGTATCCTTTTAGACTTGTAAGTTTGGTCGTTTCTTGTATAAAAACGTTGATTTTAGAAAAAAAAATATGGCTAAGATTTGCAAGTATTTTTACTATTTTTCTGTAAGTTATCTAAGAAATCCGTAACATATGATAATTCACACAAACATAGCGTTCACACATAGTGGTCAACTCTAATGGCGGTCAATTTTACATTTTTAGTTTCTATGAAACATGAATCGTTTGTGAATTTCATTGCACGAACCAAGGTATGGAACGATAATGTTTTCGCAAAGTTTTTCATCGTAAATTGGGCCAAACGTCTCGATGACTTCGGTGAGAACATTCAGTGATCGAAGGCGAAGTGTTTGTGGGGCATCGATGTAGAACGCTGCCATTAGACTAGCTAGCCGTTGCAACCAGTCTACAGGATGTCGCCGTATGGCTGATGCACGCTGTTCAAGTAAACGGATAAGAGATTGTTCCTGAAATATTAATCCACAAAGGGTAAAAAAGACAATAAATCCGCTATTCAGTATATCAGGTGTTTCGCGTTCTGTGTCGATACCACTGCAAGTTAGAATCGAGTTTCGCATCCTCGGAGTAACAGTGAGCCGCAGTTATAACGTTGAATACGTGTACACACTTTTTGAACCACATCACATTTACGACCATGGATATATATAATCTCCTCGTACTGGTCGCAAAAACGCGATTGATATGATTAGAGCAAGATGTAGATAATTATTTACTGGAATATCAGTAATAGAATATGAGAAGGGCAAACTACAAACCGATCTTTGATGGTGTGGTGATTTTTCTACGATTTCAAATAGGCGTTCACGATCCGGTCCACAAATGGCACCCCGATCAGCCATTCGTTCAAGGGAAAGAACGAGTTCTGACAGCAAAGTCACACAGAGCTCATTGTTGGAGAGTGTGTTCGTTGGATCCTCAGTAAATTTAGGTAACGCCTTAAATCCAAATAAGACTTCCGTTGAGAACTTTAGCTCCAACAGTTCACTCAAAAACGTCAACTCTCTCAAAACTTACAGTCGGCAAATGATAATATTTTCCATCTTAATATACAAAAAAAAATTATAAAATCTCGTACATGCCTTCCGTTATTCTAATACGAAAAATGGTGCCACTGGTTACGTTCATGCCTACCTTGATCAGCTCGTGGACGACATCAAGGACAAGCGCCCAGTCAACTCCAAGAGCTAGGTCTCCTTGAGTGGGGCATCCCCCTTGGTGTTGTTGTACTGGTATATTTGCAATAGATGGAATTTGAACGCCTGACGGCGCTCCGCCCATACTTGAAACACTGTAGTTGGCAGCTCCTTCCAGCAGTGCCCTTAACGTCCGCGAAACCTCTGCGGCTATCAGCGCTTTTCCGCTAGCCAGAACCTGTTTCACCATACAGACGCAGTTATTTTTGTAAATTCATACACGCTTTATATGAGCAGTAAGATGTTCTAGTTCTAAGGTGACCTCAAATCAGAATTGCGTAAAATAACTTCTTTATTAGATTTCTTTATAACCTGTTCTCTACACCAAACCTTTTTCATTGCCACTAGGATCGCCGTGTGACCAGTTGAAAGGATCATGTCTTGTTGCGCCGGACACATCGCCAGGCCAAGAAAGACAACCGCGCCTCGAAGCAAATTGGCATCGGAATACCTAAAAAATGCCAATAAATGTATTCTAACATGAAAAAAGCTTTCTTTCAGTGTAAACTAATAACGGACAATACACGTAAAGGATTTATGTTCAGATGAAAGGTAAGCAAGTGCTAACAATTAGTAAGGTAAGACATGTCGATTTATTACTTGCCTCGCAGGTTCCTCAAGGATTTCGCACATTTTTGCAACAGCCGCACGTCCCAAGTGAGTGCCAAGAAGTTTGGTCATTAGCTGCTTTGACGGTTTTATCAACCTGGACGATCGAAGAACGAGTATCTATTAAAACGAATGTTAATGCCAGAACACGCAAGATAGCCTAGAGCAGTTCATGTGTAAGACATTTCTTCAGCACAAAGTTAAAAGCACTACTACTTATGCATATCGTTATTATTGATCGAATAATATCTATCTTCCAGGAAATGCCGCTCAAGTTATTCCTACCATCTTTTTTTTTATTTCTTCGAAATACTTCCCTCTATTTGACACTATTCCTGAATAGTTTCATGTGCTTTACATACGGTTCGACAAGGACGGTCCGGCAGACGGTTGGTACCATGTAGTCGAGAACTTCGGTTCGTAATAGTGAGTAACTGACCATGCAGTCCAGTAGTTCGAGACCGAGCTTGACATTCTGCTCCGAGGCCGTCGAATAACACAGCATACACGTTTCTCTATGATATGGAAAACGCATTAGTCAAATGAGAAGATAAAAGTTACTGCCAAGACGCCTATATGTCATCTACTTTTGTCTCGAAATCTTCAAACCAGTTATTCGCACAGATTGTTTTACTGATAATTGGTCTATACTTATAATTAATAATAAGGTTGGAATCGGGTTGTAATTCTTATTATTTGAATCAGTAAACTCTCAGATCGCCAATATTCACTGAGCAACAGTATTCCGGTATTTGTGGCAATATAGACTTTTAGAAGTATGTAGCAACCTCAGAATTATAGAATTTTTTGAGTTTGTTTTATGTCGCTATCATGCGGCTTTTGAAATTCTTAAAAGACAAGCTCAGAAAAGCAGTAAGAAGGCGAAGGACATAATTACGATATACTTCTTCACTTACAACGAAAAAAGACACTAGCATTATTGCAAGATTATTCATGTCTACGACGCAAGAAGCGTCTACGTATGAAGAATATAGCAATGATAACGAAACTCACGTCTCCCTGGCAAAGAAAGTGTAGCTTAATTAATTAATTGCAATAGCTATGATTCATGTAGCTCGGGTCCCTCTTGCTATTTCGATATCTTTATTATTTCCTATTGGGTAAATTTAGCTTCGTTTATAAAGGATCCATACGCGCCCCGTTAAGCTGCACGAGTCAATACTTACTCGATGAATTTATGAGTGATGTCCCGATCAAGGAAGGCAGAATTGTATTTGACAAGATTGATGACGAGTTTGAGATACGCGGATGCGTGTGGAGTTTGCACTACCTCGTGCATCCATCGTGCTATAAATTTTGCTAAAACAAATAGAACAACATTTAGGAACATATTAATTACTTGATAAGTGCGGCTGGAATTAGTTAGGCCACAATTGCCGTGCTGTTAGAATGATGAGGCTGCCGCAAGACACTGTCTTTCTCTGCGGTAATTCGTATGGTTGTCGGCCGAAATAAAAGGTCATCCAGTTCAGTAACCAATGTTAACAAAAATACTGCTTGATTGACACATTTTGCATGTACGATCTTCGAATGCATTAAAAAGCAGCAAGCGTATGATATCTCCCCAAAGACGCCGACGAAGTTAAGCGAAGTAGAAAAAACAAGAAAGAAGAAACACATATATATGTCTTGTGCAGATAGAAATGGTGCCTACGTTTTCGTTTAGACTAGATTATTTTGTTATTGTCGTTATGTTTCTTATACTATTATATCATTTTGATCGACTTACGAGCCTCCCGTTCGAAACGTCCTATACATTTACCCTCCTTCGTCAGTGCCTGTAAAAGTCTAAGTCGGCCATCAATTTCCTGCAATAGTAGAATGTGTGATGGAAATTCTTTACCTGTTAGATTACGTACGTATACAGAAAATGGGAAATCTCCTTTATGTGTTAGTTTTGCGCGTATAGGAAGTCCTTACAAAAACAGACTATATTTTTGAGTCAGTTCAGATATCCTATTAAGAAAAATTAAAAACTATGGCGGTTGGATTGGAGCAGCGTGATTCTAACATAATCAAAAAAGGGGCGGAATTAATCAAGCTAAATGACTACCTTATCTTTATCGCGAGCCTTCCACTCGACGACACCAAAAAGGTGTACTCTTGCTAAGCCCAATTGTTCAAATTGGGTCTTTACAACTGTCACGTAGAAGTCAACCACCTCTTCTCGCACCTCCCGACTCTGCGCAGGTGATTGCAGATCATTTGTCAGCGAATAGAGGGTGCTAATTTGCTCCTAAAAAAGGCACGTGAAAGGACATTTATAAAGTCATACGTCAAAATGTTTTGCTGAGTATAATAGCACTTAATAGCTAAAAAAAAAAAAAAAAAAAAAAAAAATAACAAATAATAGCTGATTCACCGCTTACAGTAACTACTGCCAGTTTAATTTTTTTCCTCTTAACCTGTAACATTGTCTTCATAAAATTTTGTGAAGCCTATTTTCAAATGAATTGTCTAGTATTCTAGACAAATCACGATGAATATTCAAAATTTCTTGAAAAGTATAAAACTGTACTAAATTAATTATAAAACTATATTTGCTTTATGATCCTTAAATTACTGTTGTTGTCATCACGGGTAAGAAGCCGATTCGAAAGAGTATTGCAATTTTTTACGTTCTTTGTATTCCACTAGCAATTTTCCTTAATGCATATAGTGACTGCTGAGAGACTGACAAATGAGTGGCACAGCCTAGAACCCACACACATCCAGAGCACTCGAAATGAAAGCTGGAGGAAACCTTTTTATTCGAAATAGTATGCATGTCCAAGCTCTGTTCACGTCGATTCTTTAATGTATGATAGGCGTCTCACCGGAATCAACTAGGTCCCTTTTGACAATAAATGTTTATCTAATAGCGGCTAGAAAACCTCTATATACTTGCAGGGTGTGATCTTGTCATCAAAGCTGGTTACAATTTCTCTTAGAAATACACCGACAACTCGTCTTAAGCATAACCACTGCCTTATTGATTGTTGCACTTACGGCTTCCAAACGATAAATTTCGAGGTCTGACTTAATATCGCGAAGACATTTTAGCCTTGTGGCTGCGTCGTTCTTCGATGAAAGTGCCTGAAAATATAAATAAGTGTTGAGTAGATGTTGAAGTTGCTTCTTTTCTGTAGCGGTACTTATGATGAAATCATTCAAACTATATAAATAAAATAAAAAAAACTATATAAATATTTCTAACTTTTACGTCCAGTACTGCTATTAGGCTTTGCTTCAAAACCACGCAACTCGACGGGCATGAGGAGTGCGATTACGCCTTAGTAAAGGAACCATAAAGTGTGCATTACTGCAGAAGTTGTCTTGTATTTTATATTTTATATATTATATTATTTATTATATATTTTATAGGAGACATCTGGACATTCTAATTTCGAGTTTCCAGGTATCTCCTATAAAATTACAAATGAGCTCTATTTGGTATCTGTGGCGTTAAGCAGCGCGTTTAGTTCTCGAAAGATTTCGACGTTTAATCAAATGTGACGGCAAGTGTGCTTCCTCAGGAAGCAGGGAAAGCCATTTGAAAGATTCACTCTAATTAAAAAAAAAGTAGATTTCGAGAAACATATCTTCTAAATATATACAGCGGTGTTTATTCGATTTAGTCATTATAGGCGAATAAGAAGGAGAAATCCACTAGTTCCTATGAAAATTCTAAGGAACTATATATATACATTTGTATTTTTTGACTCAAGTGTTCGTGCTAGTCACTAAAATAAGCTGAATAATAAGTTTAATGTGTTTAATACTATGGAGCAATGGCGTTTTCATTCTACGTCTCACGCGACGTATTAACATACTTTCCCACAGAGTATTGACTGATATAATGATACTGAGTTAATACGAATCATATTTGGTAAACGTGTTGGTTTAAAAAGTCGTTTTACAAGAAGTTGGGTCGACATGAGCTTTTAAATGCTATATTTTATCGACTCCTTCGCTTGATTTAATGTAAAATCGTAAACTTTAATTCTTATTATAACATTTCCTATATTTTTTTCTCATTCAAAGATAGCTCCAGTAAATGCTACAGGTCAACAGTAGGCAACTCCGCATCAGTTTTTCTTATTAAGGCGACTGTGAATGGTCAGCGCTCTCAGACCGTCGGTGTAAACTGAAACACATTATCAGAAGCATATTTCAATGTAAGCTACTTAGACATGTTTTTTTTGCGTATGAATAACTAGTTCCACATCTGTTTTCCATGTACTGTTTGCGAACAATTGAAATTCTGCCTTCTTTGGAAACAAGCCTTTTTGTCCTATCCCGATTCCTTACTGGTAAGATAATCAGCCACGATAAGTTAGCCTTTGAACTATACGCCACCTCGAGCTTTATGTCACTGAAAAATTAGTTCCAGTAGCGATATGTACTATTATGAGAAAAAAATAAAAATTTGCTTTAAGTATGTAAATTTCATCCTTTAACAATTGATAGAGCGCGTGTGTTGTAGCGAGAATATTATGATGTATGAAGCCCGCAAAAATGAAAAATTTTGATCTAATTAATGTTTACTTGCGAATCTTACCGAAGGCCTCATTAAATGTAAGACATTCCAGACGTTTTTGTTAACTGCATCGTTAAATTTGCCATAGCTCCATAGGAATATTAAGGCTTCAAAATAGTCAAATAGCAACGTTATTAGAGTCAATTTCCAATTCGTAATCTACTGCAGTATTCAGCTACATTATTATCCAGATTCACAACAGATCAAAGGGTCTTGTCTATTTATATGTTGTTATACTGCTTCAACCAATAAATAGTAATTACTGAGGCCTAGTCACTACCAACATGTGAAGTGCCTAACAAGCGGATAATGTGTACGTGAAGACGTCGCCCAGGGAAACAACAAGACTGAGCTGTGGTAGCAAAAAATCGGCTGAATACTAACAAAAACGATTAGAGTTCGTGTTCACGCTTGGCTATACCGATAACGTTGATGCATCGAATCTATCTTCCATGAGTACCTTTGCCTGTACAATATACAGTTTGTAAAATACATAAACTAACAAGAGTGTTTTAGATATTGGTAGAAAGTAAGTAAGAATTGGCCTTTTTTCTTTTCACTTCTGCATTGCGGTGATCTTTTTGTGTTTGACAACTATACATAATGTTTAATTAGAAAATGAGGAATACACTCGTCAAAAATTCATTCTTTAATTATGTAGCAGCTAACCAATTTTAGGATTTCAGAGGAAACTTTTGAGTGCGCAGTTAGATTCCGCGAGATGTCCCAGGTGGCTAAACACAAATTTGAGCTATGGAGCTTATTTGACGAAACATCGAGCACATGAGAGTAAATGAAACAACAACATAAAATGTGGGAACATATAGTTACGGGTATTATTTTTTATTAGAATTAAATTACTTAATGTTTAAGATGCAGATTGTCAGTCACTTATTTATTATAGACATATCTATGAAACAAATACATTTAAACTGACCCAGACTGAATAAATTTAAAATCCTACCGAACAGTCTCAACCTGTCAGCTTCCATGCTCTATTAACTTGAAAACTAACAATAATAGAAATTACTATGATACATAAAACCTGCACCAATTTATTATATCGATGCAGCCTCGACTACTCCCCTCGGAACGATAAATCGTACATAATCTATCAATTATATCACAGAATCATGAATTGAATAACAAAAACATTCCGAGTTCAACATACTTTCCGTTGTTGAGTTGAATACCAGTAACGATATGAGTCTTTTTATGACTACATTAACTACTGATTTGTAATTGTCCCACTGTATTTTTACTTAATACTGTCATTATTATATTATACAGGTCACGATAGTCCAGCCATTAGGCATTTTGCTTGACGACTTGCGTGGATCCGAATTTCGCGGTAAAGTTTTTGCGGTTGATGGACGTTTGTTTACCACTAGAATAATTATTGACAGAATGCGTTCTATTCTAAGTGTCTCTGTTTGTAGTTATGTTCGAAGTGTTGTCAGATACTATGTAACAGATAAATTGACTCAAATTACTTATTAATTGATGACTTGACGCTACTATCCGCCGAGAGGTCAATGTGCCTAAATTCAGCTACGTAGGCGATACGCTTTATATGAAGTTTCACACGGGAAATCGAACTTAACATTCGAATAATATAGCGCGCACTGATAAAAAAAAAACCATAAGCACGCTTCACATAAAGAGGACCTGTATAGGAATATGATATCATTGTCCTGAATGACCAAACTCAGTGAAAACAATGCTAAACCCCTTTCACGAGTAAGAGCATTTCGGCTAATTGCTTCCTCACCATTGTGGCGTTTCTCCATACCTAGTTTGTATAATTTCAGTATTATCAAATAACCTTAAGTGGTCTTGCAAGGGGCCGAGAATTGGCCAGCGCTTCTTTAATGTGATGCTAAGCAGTAGTTGTTGAACCGATAAGAAAACAACGCGGCTTAAAGGCCGTACTCCATACCATCAAAGTAGGTTAAGGCACGAAAAGCACCCACATAGTTGGCTGTTCAACCGAGGATCGGCGCTGCGTTTGTGTCGCTGTGACGGTGCAGTGGTAATATGTTTGTCTACCAAACTCAGCTACACGTGGTGATCTATGTTCAAAACCGGGCGTAGATGGACTTCGTTTCATGCCGGGAGCCAGTTATCTAATGTATGTTTAACGACAATACCATACATAAAACTCGGGGAACATTTTGATACCACGTTTGTAATAACGTCGTTCTGCCGCGATCGATTCAACACACAATCGTCGTTCACTCGATTCAAAGGCAAACAAAGGAAAAGTAGAAGAATCTAATGTATAAAGTGGACCCAAATATAGATTTCGTCAAATACCATATATATATGTCCCCGCGTAATCAGGGCATTAGACGAAACATTATGTTTACGCGTGATCTTAGCACTACTAAACAAAGGACGACGCAACATTATAGAGTAAATAAGATGAAATAAAATAGTTTACACGATTGGTAATACGTTTATATCGGAGAGTTAAGGGTAGTCACGTAAGCTTCTACAAACAGTAGCGGATAAATTGTAGCCTCAGGGGACCGCGCGCTTACTAGCTTTAGGATTAGACTAGACGATGACTCAGGGCATGTTGGGCGAAGCAATTTTGTTTTTGTTGTTGGTTTTTCCTTCAAGCAAAAACTTAGAGAAGGTGACTTCATTTTGAAAACATTTACTCATACCATTATAAGGAGCCAACGGTCACACAATCGTCAAATGTAATACAAAAATTGTGCTATTTTCTTTATTTGATTTGCCAAGTATCTTTGGAAGGTTGCGGTTATAAACCTCAGAGACAAACCTTCACTATTTAACTTATGGGCTTCGTAAAAATGTGCGTAAATGACAGCGCCGACGATTTTATGGATAGTCATATATTCACATGCGCATAAGTTTCATTTGAATGGAGCAAAGCCTGCTTTATCTGAATGTGTTAACGCTCTAGATATTCATACCTCGATGCTTGAGGGCTCAAACTGGTACAAAGTTCTGCTCTCAACCAGTCCTCCGAATGAGTCGCGCGACCTTCCGAAGACGGCGCCCAGAAGTCCGCGACGAGGCCTGCCCGACATCCTCTAGTCGCAGGTCAGTAGATGTCGACAGTCTGGTCACAGGTCGCTATGCGAATCCACTAGTGGCTGCAGCAAATCCCTTTCTCCGTTGTTGCCCAACGTCAATATTCGAGTTTTTTTAACTCTACACACAAAGCTATCTGTCACCCCCACCAACATCAATATGTTTTCTTCTGCAGAGTCGTAACCCCGATAGTTTGTGAAGTGAGATGAAGTTTTTCATAGAACTGTCCTATAGCGATGGTATACAATAATTGACAATCAATATACCTGGTCTTTCCGTGGTATAGTACCTTGGTGTCTCCAAGTCCAAAACTTAGTTACTTTCAGATTTTGAATCTCTATTAAACAAACCAAAACAGCGTTATTTTGTCAATAGCAATAGAGAAAGCAGTAAAACGCTTAAACTAAGCTCGTGACTTTTATGTAATATAAATATTTTTTTTAAAATAACGCTATTCAGTTTGTGTATCGTTCTGCTCAGTTTCGTTCAAGCCGTTCTCTTTGTGGTCGATCTCTGCGGTCTGTTCCACTAACTAAACAGACACAAATCTATGGAATCAATTCACAAAGTTCACGACCAGCTTCTCTGTAATTACAAATCGCGGCGTCTGATCTCAAGCCATCAAATTCCTGCAGCCAGACACAGTACTCGTACTTCAGTTCCTCTTAGCCAAACTGCGCACCGGCCGATGCCGGCTAGCCGTGCTGAGAGACAAATAGGAGTTGACATTAATAATAGTAGCAGGCACCTCATACAAAGACGGTGAACAAGATCGAAAAGTCAACTTGTCATCGCCTTGTCATCGCACTAAGGATGGTACTTATTCTACTCGAATACTGAATCTTTCTGAAGAATCGTTGTCCAGTAGTTGATCTGTTGCGGTCTAGCTTTTGTATGTAATAATACTAATACCAACGCAAACGAAAGAGCTCTTGACTGACGTGAAACACAGTTTGGGTTCGCCTAGTTGCCCCCCTTTTTGCCACACAGCAAAGTTCTATTATCGCTTGCACTTTTCTTCACTCGCTAACACGAGCTCTCACTTACACAGCGAACGAAGCACTTGGTGTGCGGGGACGTGTACGTAGACATAACTACAACTTGCTGCTACCCGTCGTAACCGTTGCGGAATAGATGTGACAGGTAGCCGTTTTAGCTATTTATCTCTCGAGTTCCGTTTCGTTATATTGTTGTTTTGATTTTAATCTAGTTTTGGTTTTGGACGTTTCCGAAGCACGACAGAAGTTAGCACGCGAACTTTCGCATTTCTCTACCGAAGCAGTTCCAGAAGAAGTGGGTACGAGATCTGCGGCGGCGGTGGTGGCTGGTGCTGTTTTTGATACAGCGATCGTCCCTGCGACATCGTTAGTAGCAGCAGCAGCAGCAGCAGCGCCTGATGACGATGATGAAGGCGACAGTTCGATTAATTTTGTGCTGCTAATGATGGCTAGAAACAGGAGATGAAGTGGCACAATGCAGCAAATTATTCTGATCCATGCGCATAGAACAGAAAACAGGATCACCCCAGCTCGTCCTTAGTGGCCGGTCGCTCTGGATACTCTACAATGTTTGAAATCATTCAAGCCGAATACTCTTTTCCACTCAAACGATGACGAAATTTTGCTTGACACTGATCACCGCTGGCACAGTTCGTATCGTTAGTCGGCTAGAACTGAGGGTTATATACAGATGGCTGTCGTAAGAGTGCTGGCGAAGTCATTGTCGTCACTGACAATACCGCCTCCTCAGTTCGATCACAAGCGCTAATCAATTAAACAGTTGAAGACAGGGATTTCTCATAAAACAGACTTCAGCAGAGTATGCGATAGAGATTCGCTTTCTATAGGACACACGCGCATCAGAGCGCGATCTCTATGCATATATAGTAGATATTGGATTCAAATAGCCAGTAGTGCCGGTAGTGATGAACTTGATACACATTCACGTAAGTTTCATCCGAAGACGCACTCTGGCGGTTTATCATGCACTTCTGTATGCTCACTATCAACTATTTCGATGATACGAGGTCATAGCCTTGGGGTATGTTAGCTTTGTTCTATGCAATTCACAGAAGATAACCGCCAGCAATAATACATTGCTATTGGCACTGAGCTTCTCTGAATCAGGATCGATGGGCGCTAACTCTTGCGACTACCGTCGCAGCACTCGAGGAACCGATGGTAGTCAACTCAACCGCCGCTGTGTAGACCGACTTCGTTGATGTTTGTTGTCTGCGGCGTAGCAGACGACACAGAGCCATCCGAACTCTTTCCGGCGGCCACGGCTCGGTGGAGAAGTCTCAACGAATAAATCTGTGGAAATTGTCGATTCTTTTTAACGTAAACTTAAAGAAACCCTTTAAGATTTTGCAGGGTTACATGAAGATTTTGTCTTCCTTCGCATACGCTCGTTGCGTGACTGACATTAGCTAGTAGCAACAGAACGGCTTGGAGGCCGCCACTTTGCTTCAATATAGTCCTAGGTACACTTTACAGTATGGAAAGCATACTGGGGAATCATTATTACTAGTAACTTTGTTCTCAATGTAAATAACTTGAAACTGCTTTCTAACTATCTCTTTGGGTTGAGAAGAGTTTTTTGGACAGATGAAACTTGCAGCTCTCGATTTTCACTAGATCACGGATCTCTGTGGGGTAAGTGTTTTTGTCTTGAACCTACTATGTCGCCTCTCTATTACCACCGGACGATCAGATGATCAACGTGAGCGACAATTCCGGTATCAGCTGTGTGAGCGAAAAATTTGTTGGTATAGTACAATAATAAGTCTAAGATTGTTGTTAATATATTTGAGTCAGGCTAGAATTAAACTGTCCCTTTCAATAGACAATGGACCTTTAGTGTAATGCAAGTGTTCGAGCGCTGCTGGAAAGAAAAATAGTTTTTAGTGTTATTCGATGTATGTTGTGGAGGAAGGTTGGCTTGGCCCGAAAATTAGGAATGGTTACTTTTGCTTTTATACCTAATATGACGCACTGGAAATACATTGCATTTTTGTTGGGAGCACGAAATCTTGAGGATTATGAATTTGTGTGAGGTCTACTTCCATCATATGGACGGAAGAAAAACTAAAAAAAAAAAGAAGATATGGTTGTTAGTGTTACTCCAGATGCCATTCACAACTTATCATCAGTTGGTTTTATTAATTGACAGCTAATTTAGCAATTTCATTCAACTATGGAATTCAAATTTAATCGAAGGAATTAGGCAAATTAAATGGAAACACTGAGTTTCCATTTATTCATTCAGTGAGCTCTTTACTTCTGGCTAGCCCCGAATTCGGCGTTCGGAATCTTCTAGTTCGAGAAAGGCAAAAAGATCTTATGCTGAAGTGCGTTTGCAATTGAATTGAGATAAATTTTAAAATAAACTAATGAATTAAGCAATTAAGCTTTTTTTACCAGCATTCAAATTTCCAACAGGCTGCAGTGCTTCGATCACTCTTTGTGTACTCGAGCTCGATGTCTGTGAACATTGACAACGTTGACACTGTGGTTTCTGTACACAGGACCTTAACTTTGAGCGATGTCTGTTTGAAGCAAAGTAACATGCTCCGTTGTCACCTGGTTAAAGTTTGCTTCACGGTCGCGAAGAAACACGTTTATTGCTATATAAGATAGATTCTCCAGGTTGCAGTCAAACCTAAAACATGTTATAGTTTTTTTCGAATCTGGTAACGCGAGATGAGTTCCATCAGTAAAGAAAACCGCGGCTACTTTCTTCGAATAATAGCATTATTGGCTTTGAAGAGATAGGTCAGCTGGTTAGAATCGCGATGCCTCGATCGAAGTGCGCACTCGACGGTCCAGCCAATGCATTGGCTGTGAACTCCAATCGAGACTCTGGGCTGTGCGCTGTAGCTGGCCGTACAGTTTTCAAGGTCTTCAATGTGGATGATCAAGATCGGATCGTCGAAAAGGTAGGGATAATTAATAAGCATTCTATTGTACAACATAATGCTCAGCTCATTGTTACATGTCCGTAGAATTCAAAGCAGGGATCTATGACTCAGAAATTTCTACACCACCCTGAGACTGTGGCACCTTAAATAGCTGAATGTGTCCCAATCGTTGTTTTTTACCGTAGTTAATTCGTTAGCAAACCAAAGTAATTATTGTACCTCCTTTAGATTTGAACAACTCCTTTTTACTTGAGCATCGCGAAAAGCATCTAGCCAATACTCGAAAACATCTAAAACGGGCACATTGATACCACATTAACATAGAACCTAGAGTAGTTTTTTGTTAAATGTTCACAATTCTGCCAAATATCTACCGAATTGCATGGTACTCATTTGGGCGAAGTGCATGATCAATTTGCGAACTTCACAATGGCAGTGCATTTGGAAGTTAGTGCACTTCTGACACCAGTACAGAGGTAAGACGAACAGGCAACGCATGTGTAGACAAACTCGTGCTAAAGTACTTTGTCGCTAAATTTTGCCTTCTGTGTCTCCTCAGATGAATCTCCGTGTAGGAAAGAATATCAACCTCAACTATTCATGCTCAGACGTCGTGTGGAACCCTGAAGTTGAGAGCCTTTTGGCCACGGCAGCTACCAATGGAGCTGTCGTTATCTGGGATTTGAATAAAGGTTCAAAATGCAAACAAGAATTTGTCTTGGCGGATCACAAAAGAACGGTTAATCGAGTCGTCTTTCAAGATGGCAATACGCTTCTTTCGGGGTCGCAGGTAAGCGTATTATACCAAATGAGAACAAGAATTAGAATATTCAGACGATCCATTGTAAAAAATATCTCTTGTGTGAAGGCATGCAAATTCAACGAATGACGTTAATGTGCGGCAAGTGCTTAATTTAGCACTCGTATCATCATACATATATTTGCTGTCGGTAATCAAAGCATAACATAGTTAGATGAAGGGCCGTATAACACATCATAAAGGTTATGAAAATAGTAACATGCGAGTGGCACCACCTTTAATCGTTATTTCTGCCCGGAAAGCTTAAGCGGACTTCAACTTTAAGATTCTGTTCTGCGGATTGGGTCGCTGTTAGAATGTACACTAAAATTATATCGCCCTTTACGTCCCCATGGCGGTACAATGGCAGGCTGTTTGCCTACTAAACTGATTGAGCAGTGGCAGTCTGGGTTTGCATCCGGCTACAGAGAAGCTCCATTTCGGGATAATAGGAGCCAGCTGTTTGAAACAACACCGGTCATAGAGGTTGAGATATTTGTTAGCATTACCTTATGCTAATCCGAAGTCCTTTGATTAAATAATAAAGAATCTTTGGATTTCGCCGGAAAAAAATGAGATACTACCAAAAAAGTTCGTCATTAAGTGAAAAATTCAGCCAGGTCGGGCTTCTGAACTAGCTGAATGGAATGAACGGATAGATGATAGCTATTAGTTTAATGTTCGTGATCATAGCTGACAGAAATGCAAAACATACGTTTGTTAGTTTAGAGAACAACAACTTTATTTTCGGCTACGCGTCCAAAAAACCTAACTGAAATAAGATACTGCCAAACTATTTCGAACGACTATGCCCCAAAATAGTACAAGGCATTCAATATATAGGGGTCTAGCAACCTGCAGGCGTGGCTTTGTATGTCATGACCACGGGAAATAAGCGAAGTAAAAAAGAGAAAAGCACTTACAGTTATGATGGCATAGCACTATAGGCATGTAGTAACGTCAGGTTGAACTAGAAAAATTATAATTTCTTCTAAGTTAAAACCGTTGAAGAACTAGAAGTATCTTTACGACTTCGCTCGTAAATGTATGAAACATCGGCAGTCAAACTAGACGAAAATTTGCTACTTTAAGACGAACCTTAATCATAGTACATATGTTATACCAATTTTAGGACGGAACAATGAAGTGTTTCGACCTTCGGCGAAAAGAGGTCACCCGAACTTATGTCACCTCATCGGAAAGTGTGCGCGATATCAAATTTTCGCCTCATGAGGTAACTTGTTCTTAACAATCTTCTTTATACTCACTAATGTATGCGTGTTTATTTCAACATTAATCAGATGAAGACAGCAAAGGATCTAAAGGAGGCCTTGACAAAAATGTATTTGCGAAATAGGGTGGGTATCCATCCGAAGTGTATTATTATAGACGTCCTGTTTGACTAAAATATCCATAACTTGATAGCAATAACGAGTAACGGTCCAACAACGGGGGCCACGCACTTTGCCAATAACTACTTTTCTAGTGATTGAAATGGGTTCAAGGTCCGACTATTTTAGATTGGCTGTTTCTTGACTCAAATGGGATAGTGATCATTGTAATTGTCCAGGTTAACTCCTTTGCTGCTGTTCAAGAAAACGGTAACGTCCAAATCTGGGACTGGCGTCGCAGTGATCGCTGTATCCGGCAATTTACGGCACATTCTGGCCCCGTTTTCTCGTGCGATTGGCATACGGAGGATTCGTTACTGGCTACTGGTGGACGGGATAAAACGATTCGGGTCTGGAACATGCAAAGTACACCAACATTAGTGTGTACAATTTGTGAGTTACTATTATATATTTGACCTGAAAGATCAATTTGCAATCAAATAGACGAAAGCGTAAGGCTATGAGCAACGCTTGTAATATGGTTAAATGAGTGTTATATAGGTTCGTGGCGCTCTTCAATGAACTGCAATTGCATATGAAGTATTTCTTACACCTTCCAGACACTATTGCTTCAGTTGCTAACATCCGTTGGAGGCCTAACCATCACTACCAGATTGCGTCAACATCTCAGGTTTGTTTTAAATATTAATAGCACATTTTTGATAATTGGGTGTTGAGTTATCAAAAATGTGCTACTATCTTTCCATTATCTTTCCATTCAAATATTTAATTTAAAAGAACTGTTTTCATTATCCTCCTTTACCTTCCTTTATAACCTTTTTAAGCCAACTTCTTACTGGTACTGACCCAGACTCGCTAACCCCTTAGCCTTCAAGGCTAATTCTAACCGGTTCAGTTGGCTAACTCAGTTGGAGTATCACATTGGATCTAATCTTTGTGCCTCACAGGTCTTGGAACAAAAGATCAATATCTGGGATATTCGTCGTATGTACGTTCCCTTGTTTGCGTTTGCCGAACACAAGGACGTTGTTACCGGATGTGCTTTCCGAAGTCAAGGCGACACCCTTCTAAGTACGGGCAAGGACAGCATGCTTATATTGAGAACGTTTGACTACGCCATACAGCCTGCCGCTAAGGCCAATCCTGTAAGTAAAAAATGTGTGCCTGTATCCATACATAACCGTATACGTCACTTGGTAGCAATAGGACGTGACACCTATATTATAAGTGATATGAAACACGTTGTTTTCTGAATTGTGGAACTAGTGTCTCGTGTTTTAATGTGGAGGACAGCTAAGATATGTAAAACTTTCTTCAGCAAAACGTCTATATATATATATATATATATAAAATGCTTTCTGGTAAAATAAAAAAAATTGTGTGAACATTGCAGGTAGCCCATCGCTTTAATTCGGAAGATAGCTTAGCGCTGGCAATGTGGGATAAATTGAAAGCAAATGCTGGGCGAAAAATGGCTAAATCATTTCAGGCTAGCGCAATTCCTGTATCAAGTGGACTCGGAAGAAAGGGCGGTACACCAACTCCGGCACCTGCTGAAGATACTCACACCTCATGCCGATCTGATCTCACCGTTATACCTGCAACAATAAGCGTTAGTGGAATCCATTCTAACACTGAAATCATTCACATCCAGACTTACGTTTTATAACAGTGTGTTTATTAGGTTGGTATTTTTGGATCTTTCTTTGAATAGTAACCTCTATGACTGAAGCTGCGTTTGAATGTCTAATCGTTCAATCAAAAAAATCAAGGATTACTATGTTTGTAATTAAAAAAAATATCTGTTGTATGCTGTGGTGCTCACGTTAAGATAGATCACCACTGAAAAATTTCTTTGCAGAATCTATACCACAGGAGTTTTACGCGACTCGCGCTAACCTACCGTTTGTGTGGAGCCACTTTTAATGAGCTGTGTGAGCACAATGCAAAGGTGAGTTTCGTGAAATAATAAATTCGGCTTGCATGGAAGTGTTTTATGTCGCTGATTTCTTTAGTTTTAGGAGACTGCATTCACTTCAACTCAGTTGTTCTACCCTGGCGTTTATTCTACTTAGTGCGCAACAGAGGTCGGCCTACTTCAGGTTGCACAAACGTGGAGGATACTAAGAACGCTATTCCCAACAATCATAGGAGAAGAAGACGCCACTGGAAAAGATCCCATTATGCAACGATCCTTTAACGATGAAAAAGGTATCATCGAAGCTTTTTCTCAAACAGAAAACACATATGTAATCACGTCTATCTTAAGGTAGCGCGTTTAAGATGAACTACAAATTACGTGTGAACACTTTGAATGACCTATTACTCATAAAGTAGAGGATCTACTAGCAAAGCTACAAGTATCGTTTTGCTTCTATTTGGTTTTAGCTCTAGCGTCCTCGCAGGACGAAACGAGTCGACACAATTCGGTAACGAACTCACACAGATCACGGCATCCATCATTTAAAGACGATGATGACACAAATTCATCCGGTGGCCAAGGCGATGGCATAGACGCGCTACCGAAAGAGCGCGCGACGCAGGGTGGCCAGTCGGAATCGTCAAGTGGCTCTGAATCGGACGATGAACAAGAAAAAGACGATGATGATCTAAGTGAAAGTGATGAATACTCCGAAGATGACGTTCAAGAAGCTCAAGAAATGATACAACATTCTAGCTTTTATCCACAACCGAGGAGCAAAGTGCGTAAGACACTTTCACTTCGTCTTACATATTTTGTAATATCTCATTTCGATTCTATTTAGGTACTACGAAAACGTACAATATCGCTGATTCTAACGAATATTACTGTTTCAGATTGTTAAGTAAATTTTAATAAATAAATTAATTAGTTGTATTTACGTATTTTGGATGGTGTCAGTTCCTTACAGTGATTTCGATTCCATCACCGCCCGCAAGACTCGAACCGGAGCCGGTTATTATCGAGGCAATGCTTCGCCAGTGTGTTGATCAGGGTGACGTTCAAAGCGCTGTTTCTATGGCGCTCGTGCTTGGTAAACGAATTCGGTCTCGTCTACCTGTCGAGGACCGGATTATGTGGATTAACAGCTATTTAGGTATAGTGATGCTTGTTAGCTCGTTAGGTGATCTTGTGTCGAATAACGAACGGCTCTTGACTCATGTTGTGTGTCCATTTGAATTTTATAAATACAGAACAAGTAAACTAATTTAGCTCAGTTGTTTTATAATACGTCGTCATCAAACTACAAGATATGCCAACACTTCAATGAATAGCTGAGTTTACGCTTGATGCATCGGAGCCTATACATTTACGGATGCTTCTGTCAGTAACCGGTGTTTAAGATAGAAATAAAAGTGCTAAGTAGGGTTTTAAGCGTTTTTGCTTGTATATTTTTACAGAACTGCTTAGTAGGTTCGAACTGTGGAATGTACACAATCAAGTGATCATTCTTTCGTCAGATATCGAAGCCATTCGTGTCCTTAACCAGCAGTCAACAACGGTATGTTTATCGTACTGTTCTATTTCCTTTTTGGTATATAATTAGCCCTATTATTTTCGCATTTTCATTATTTATCGCAACATTATTCAACACGATACTACGTTGCCCAGTAGGTTTTTTTCTTTTATCCAGTACACTTTATAAGCCAATTTCTAAACGCAGAATCGCACGGATTTATGCAGCGGGTTGGAACATTAAAAGATTTCTCAACATTAGATCTGTAGACCGTTTACGATTTAAAGTCGTTGGTGTCATGTCGTCTGAAAATATAAATACAATTTATTTCCGCATACTCGAATAGAATTACGTGTATGCTACTTGAAACAGTACTTAAGTTCTCTAGGTTGACGTAATGAGTTTTTGGTGGCAAGGTAACGCTAAACTAGAGCAAATCTTGGAATACCTTATTAGTTTTCAGCAGAGATCATCATCACACTATTTTCGGATAGTTATTATTTAAGAATAACGATAATATCTATAGAACGGCTGGGGGTTTATTTACTGAGTGATCCTTGTTGTGTTCCAAGTAGAATCCAATACACGCTGACATTTTGATGATTATGATACTACTTCATTTCTTGAACTTCTCTGGTTCGTTAATGCAGGTACATGCCGCATGCGATTTGTGTGACCGCCCCCTAACTGGGTATCCCCTTGCCGGATTCTGTAAGAACTGCGATCGATTTGTGTCTAAATGCTCAATATGGTTAGTCCTTTACGATAGCTTCCACTAATGAGATCACTTAGTAGGAAGTAAAACTAAACAGAATTTGCATTTGTAATGAATTTACGAAACTGTTTCGTAAATTCGTAAGTCACGGTAATTGCGTCGTGAGTAAAGTATTTTAAATATTATAATATTGATGAAGAAAATTTCATTTCGTTTCTACTTTTACGAAACTTCAACAACCTAACGCAAAACATACGGTAGGGCTTAGCTTATTCGGAAAGGAGATATGAGTCAGACTGAGATGTAATAGCCAATTATATTATCGGTGGCTTAGTGTTAAACAAATTAGCTGCCAGTCAAGCATTATATAGTATATACCTAAATGCTTCCCTCTCAAGCCCATAATACTGGCGTTATAAATTTCGCAAAATACTATTTATTATATGGTAAATTTTAGCATATTTATTATATACGGGATTAATACACATATGTGTATTTATCATTATATGGTTTTCCAAGCAATTTTTCCTGATCGACGTGTCATTTTCTCCGTTTTGCACAGCTACGAGGTAATTAAAGGTCTCTACGTTTGGTGTCAGGGTTGTTCGCATGGAGGACACATGCGCCATCTCAAGGAGTGGTTCTCGAAGCACCCTGAGTGTCCTACGGGCTGTGGACATCTCTGTGAAATTACTGCCTAGAACCAAGCAGCATGGTGTCAGAAATAGGCGATAACTCTTACTGCTGGCCTAACAGCAGACTATTGTACAGGTTTTGTTTTCTATTTCGTGGGCAGATTTCACTAGTTTCAGACTTCCGTGCATGTAAATTGTGTTATTGTTGTTGACCCACAGACAGACAGGTTTTCTGTTATAGGTGATCGAGATGGCGTCTGAAGCGATGCTGAACGGCAAGACCGGACGTACAATAAAGAAAACCTTTATTTAGGTAGTTCAGATAAGTCCAGTGAAGCTGCGACACTGGAACACAGCAGAACTAAAATTCGATAGCATTAGTAAATCATAGTACTTATCAGTAAACTTAAATACTAAATGTCTTTCGTGGCCGATGCGAATGAAACGCCACAGATCCAACACACTTTTTCTTTTTGAGTCAAATATAATTGTTCCCAATTGCCTCTCTGTTGAGATAAACATTTATTGCAGTACGGGCATGGTTAAATAACATTATTACCTTAAGTAGATGCTTATTTTTTTATTCAAAGGAGTAGGTATCATGTGCTGTAGATAAATACGAATACATAGTACTGTGGGAATCACCGAAACAAACAAGGAAGTATCATTTTTCCTATGGATTTAACGTATCAGTTTGTGCCTATACTGAACGGTAATGCGTTGCCTCTAGATTTAAGCAGCCATATCTTCTAATGAGTGAAACACTAAGAGATGTCCTATTTAGGATGGAACAGATGATCCGGAGCATTTAAAGATATAAACAAGTTGGCTTAAAATATTCGAGGATGGCTTGAAGTTATTGGGATGGTGACGAAAAAACAATTTTTTCCGCCTCGATGGATTACGATTAGATAAACAATATAAATATACATACGTATATATGTATATAATATCAATTGATAAATTACAGTAATTATCGTGGCAATATATTTGATTGTCAATTGATTGAACAATTTGTTAATATAATTCAGGTAAACAGGAAAAATAAACATTTCGAGTAAAATGCGTTCACCTAATAATACGGCGTTCTGTTGATTCTTTCGCATACCCATTGTTATTGATTTCCAGATCGTTATCATTAGACCTTGCAGATAATAAACTTGAGTAAGGTTTCTACTGAAGATTGAAATTATTGAATTTCAGTTAAGTTTCCCGAAACTACGTAAACATATAAAAGTGTATTCTAATCTAAAACAAAATAATATAGCTTTTTCATGAATAGCTTTCTTAATGAGACATTTTTAATAATAAGTTTTTAAAAACCGAATTGTGACATCTGGTGTATTTTTTTTCTAGGCATCCCTGAATCTTAAGTTGAATCGTGTGTAAATACGCACTCCAGAAGCTACAAAGATAAGACCACAGTCGGTTCCACTCAAATACATCAAACCTAGATTAGTCTCAGATGAACGTTGCATTAAATGGTAAAAAGGAAATGCTAGTAAAAATTCGGTGTCGTCAAAAGGGTTATTCATGTACAAATTGCTGCCTATCTATACACGGACAGCACGTTATGTTTACTCTGTATACAACTGACGATCAGCCATAAAGGGAAAACTGTCCCAGCTAATACCGGGTCGTTGTTTACTTCCAAACATTATGTAGTAGTACTTATCTCATACTCGCTACAGAATTAGTTTTGTACTTCAGTACAGCGTTCGTCTTATCTAGTCAATTCAATTCGCTTTTCCTATTTGGCTTTAATCAGTAACCTATCAAAACGTTAATTTTTTTTAACTGCCTTCTGTCGCCAAGCTAAACAAAAACCTAACTTTTACAGCCGCGCTCGTTCTGTCCGTGCAATCATTAATATACGAAGTTTCTTTTGTTGACCGCGCGGTTTATCTTTTCACAGACGTTATATTTGTTGTGTGAATATTATTCCAGCATTCATCAACAATGTAAGTAGTGTTTCTTCCTATATAACTAATATTTTGAAAAAACAGTTGTCAGAGCAATAAATATGTAATAGGAACGTATATACATATGTATCGTTTCGGCCAGCGACACGCTCATGCATAACCCTGACTGTTTTCAGCGCTTCGTTCATTGCTTTCGCACCTCTGCCACCGTTTTTTTATTCTCCGCACCACACGTCGCGCAGTTGTACAAAATTGCAATTGTTTCTACACGCACCGCATAAATATTAAGCAGTACAATATAATACTTGATAGTTACTCGCGTCAGGTTCCTCATGTAGGCGAGCTAATTAATGATCAGAAGTTTTAAGCATTTACAAACGACGTAATACAGAAAACCATCACTGTTTTAACAATATAAAGCTTTAGACAACCACGATTGTACGTACTAGGCGCAGAACAACAACAACAACACGGCCTATCTTTATTATTCACAAAAACGCATGATACGTTGTCATTCCATCTAATTTTAGTTAGATATAATATCTGCTAACAGCGTTTGATGTTTATAGAACGTTAGGGAAAACAAGTTCTTTGCCATGGATTCTGTTACAGCTGTGTTAGATCAAGGAGCATTGGATCTTTCATACTCGTTCACGTTTAGTGATATATAGAAGAAAAACAACTATTGGCTGACCGAAAGCTTAAATCCTCATTCTGTGGTAGTATATCCGGGCTAGGTACTGCAAGTGTTCAGTGCTGCGTCTTCGCCTGCTTTGTGTCTCATACGCAGCGCTGAAGTGAAGGAAAATAAGCAGCTCGTTAATATAATAATATTGTGAACCTCATTTGATTCTATTAATCCGTCTGTTTTCAATTCCAGCCTTAAACGCGCTCGAAAGCTTACATAGTGGTACATCGTTAAAAACCTATCAATTGGCCATAACTACTACAATAAGAAATAAGCGCACTTCAAATCGCTGGCTTCACTTAGTAGCTGACGAGAGTCGAAGTTAATTTAGGATCAGTTTAAAAAATCTATGTTGTCTAATTCAGTGTCATGTACTTGGTAACGTACTTGCGGTAGTTTCGACGGCCGTTAAAGCCCATATGCATAGAGTGATGCATTCCAGCGAGACTGGCTGGACCCCCCATTGCCATAAGTGGAACCAAAGGGGCGGCAAAAACAGCTACTGTGCTCCCAGCCGGACTCAGCAAAGAAGTACGAATAATTTGTGTCGCATTACGGAGTCCATTGATCATCATTTGAGGTAATCGTTCAGGAAATCGAATTGGTGGTAGCGAAGGCAAGTTGGCAATACTGGAATAGAGAAAGAATAACCGCTCAGTTGGCAGGAGCTCTCTGTACTGCATTGATTATTATTTAAGTGTATCGCTAACGTCTTGCATGCATGATGAATGCTGCAGGAGTGCGTTAGGCAGCGCGCTGGGCTTAAAACCATAAGCTAAATCTAAAATTCCTTGCCAAGCTAACCCAGCATTCAAAGCTTGATTCAAACCACCTCTTAAAATTTTCTTTGCCTGATAATATATTATAGATATCTCACTAGCGTTTGTTTACACGAATTGCGTTTTACTGCAAAGCACTTACCTGAAAGGAAATAAACCGCCTAGACCCTGTGGAAAGTACGATGCCAGTGCTTGTCCGGGAGTTTGCAAAGCATTTGAAATGCCCGAGCCAAGACTTTGCAATGCCTGATTGAAAGGTCGCGAACCCCCTTGACCACTTACGCCGCACGGGCCAAGGACTAGGCTAAGCACTCCGGCGAGCAAAAGGCAAATACGAATATACATATTGAATTCGAACGACCAACTTCCGAAATAGTGGCACGCCTCTGTAGCAGGTAGTGTTTTGAGTCAATTGCAACGCTTTGCAGGTAATTATTTAGATAGCGATAAAAAAGGATCTTCGTGTTAGGCAACTGTGTGCCTTATCGAACTCAAAGACCGCAACATTAACCCTGAACTACACCATCACTACAGATGAACCTATTTGCAACTGAGACAACATGTGAGCACCAAAGAAAGAACGAAGCTAAACATTCGTTTATGTCTTAAATGAAGTAGTTCAGGAAAACAATCTTTTCTAGAGGGAACAGCAACAACAGCAGAACTACACGTTGCTAGCGATATCCCGAAGAGGATCGGTTTGAAAAGTCAATAAGCGCATTGAGCAAATGAGAGCTTCACGTGTCTATTGAAGTTTAACTTTTCACGGTAAAGCTGCCTACTGCAAGCCATCAAGTCCACACGCAAAATGCCTCGGTCACTACTAACTGCGCGTAAGCTTTCTTCACTTAATATAGATTGCGCGTTGAGAAATGGCTGTAGCGTATAGCACAGAGCAAAAGACGAGACCATCGGCAAGGGTCATCGGTTTTCACTCACCAGAGACTTCGGTAAATGGATGACTTGGCAAGCTAGCGGGCGACCGTCGGTGTTGTGGTCTGAAACCTGTCGGTTCAGTCCGTGGCTTCCTTCAAAAGCGAAAGCACCAAATCTACAGCATACACACAGTTGGACAGATCCACCTATAGGGTTCCTTACTTACTCTTTACTCTTTAGGTTCGCGGATTGCTACGAACAATTTGCAAAAGTATCTAATACGTTAATGATTTAACCCGTCCATGACGCACATAGTCCTTATGTCGTAGCAGCAGCTGCTGTGGCGCATTTCTTATGGAAGCTGCTAAAAAACAGCGTGCGCGCTACCATCCAGTCAAATGGATAGATTAATCGAGCGAAGCCGTCGAAACGACAAGCGAAAAGGGAAAGGGCTATGCCATTTAACATATAGGTGTATCACATATCTTCTTCTTATCTATAAATAGCACTAATTCTTGCGTGCCGATTAATTCCCTGAAACTACTAAAAGTTTCCTGTGGGCACGGATAGCAGGAATATGAGACGGACGGAGCTGAGCAAGGCGCATAGCGATAGCGCCTTTTATAGACACAAACGTTACCATTTGACATCGTGCATATATATATATGTATGTATTATATATAATATATATATAACTTTTTTCAAAAAAGATCTATACACAACTGACGGCGCAAATGAACGTTGCACTGAACAGCATTGCAGCTCGTCGCAATAAAGGTATTGCCTGCGCGAGCGGACGGCCGGTCTTCTACCGAGCTCGAATGAAAATTTCCAACAATGCTCTCTAATTCACTTGTTTTCATCGTACCCGTTCGCTGACCCGTTCGGGCATACTGCTTTGGTTTCTGATTGCTTTGTATTGGGTTCTATTACAGTAATGCATAGATCATCCTCATCACAGTATGTGGTGAATGATTGCCATGCCAGTAAAAGCCCTGGGCAATTGTGGCTTCATATTTTTTCTCTTAGATTTGCTGTTGAATAAGCCAACCGGTGATCTTCGGTGAACGCCATACGAATAGAAACATGCGGTATATATGTAAGTAGGTATTGAGGAGTAGAGAAGCTGTTCTTTGCCCACATAGTTCACTAAAGGCTACATTAGTTAAATGGAAACCCATACATTTCGCCACGCTTTATCATAGTTATCGAATCTCGTTCTTGTGTTCGAGTGATAATTTAAGCTAATTATTAATAATGATACATTAAGCTTTAAGCTACGCTTTTTGTACTTTCAAAAAGCTTTACCGTCTTCGATTTTCTGCAATGGGAAGATCCTTACTACTATCCAAAAGTCTCTGGAACAAAGAGCCGCTGCTATGTTCACTAAATAAAAGGCGTTTTAAATTTAGCTATCGAATTAAATGTCTTATGCATGATCATGTCCTGTAGGAGATTAGTTATCGAAGCTAATGTTATATCGTTGTTCGTTCAAAAAAAAGCCAAACTACTTGGAGGCGGATAAAGCATAGTGGGGTGAGTCCAAAAGTCCAAAAGTTTTTCTCTCAGAAAGAGAAAAACTTTTGGACGGCTTGCTAGCCGAGAATGGAATCCGTTGTACGGGACGTGCGCAAGACAGACTTCGAATAATTTTAACGCACTGACACCGCATAATTTTTGGCTATTATAAAAGTTGTTTTTTTAGAATTTAAAACGAAGTTTTGAAAATGACTAGTTTAAGAGCTGAACCGAAGCCTTGATTCTGGCGGCAAATTACTTACAGCAAATTAAATAAACACGTCTGTCAGGGCTGTCCTTTTAGTACGTGCCAAAGATTCATTCAAATATTTCTCTTCATTTGGATGCCACTGATAAACAAGTGCTGTCAATTTCGTTCTAAGTTATCCAAGACAGCCAATATATATATATATATATATATATATAAACACGGTTTTTGCTAAGCAAGTGGCAATTCAAGCGTCGATATTCGACGTAAAATTATGATGAGCTGTAATGCTATGTCGTTGTCGGGCTGTTGTTTTTATTATTGGTTGTTGTTGTTGTCGTTGTCGTTGCTGGGCATGTAATCGGCAATTTGTAATGATGTAACGTCGTCCCGGGTCTAAGTCATCGTCAAATTGGGAGCGATCAAGGCGCATGCGTTCACGTGAAAGCTTTTTCTATTTCATCCACCCTTGTGAACCCAGACGCATACGAGTCAGTTACGGCACCAGGAGCAACGAGAGAAGTGTACCATACTATAGCTGTTATAAGCAGTTCTTCGGTGTATACATACACACACACACACACACACGGAACTATCGCTTCTTCACTGTTACTACCGCTACAGTATGTTTATGACAGTGCACTAACTTCGCCTCATCTCTTATTCGATGCGCTTGCCCGAAGGAAGAGAGAGAATGGCATCGTTTAGGAGTACTTTTGCCCAAATTTGTTGCGGTTATTACATTGCAGCTGTTATTAGCATTGATAAGAACGTAAGTGGTGCCATTACACACAAATCACCATGGAAAAAAAAATACAAGTTACTCTGAGGATTTGCGGCGCCGACACAGCTTATCTAGATACAGATACATGCACGTACGTACAATAGAAACGCACAGCATACTATCAACCGCATCCTTCCCAACCAGCGGCAATATGCACAATTGTAGTCGGTCGAAGGTAGTGCCTATTTTTATGTGTGTACGTGGACGAGTGTATCTCTGTAGTGCTATTTGAGGTAAATTAGTCTACTTAGTATCGCAGATTTGGCGTGCACTATTTGTTATCACCACCATTACAGTCATGATTGTAACAGTAATGTCTGATATGAAACTACGAAAAAAAAACCCTGACTAGGCTGACTGTGAATCCCCTGCGATTTTAAGCAAAACGATCATGCGTGTCAGACTATAAAAAAAAAAAAGCCGGCTTCAATGAATGACTGCAAATGTTGTTACGACGTTTACTGCTACCAAGATTGCTGTCTGGCCGTCTGTTCGTCCACAAAATAAGTAAGCTACCTTTCCTAAACTTTCCGACATGGATCATCATAGCAGCGTCAGCAACGGTGGCAGCAGATCTATAGTTTTGAATCATCATGAAAAATAGCTCAGATCGCAAAAGTTACCAATAATAAAACGACTGCATCGGGACAGCATTTGCCTGTTACTCGTTGATGCTATAGCTATTCGATTCATATTTAGATCGGGTTGACAGCGAGGCAGCTGCTTGCGATCGAGACTCCCATGCATGACGGTGTACTATTGAATGAAGTTGCAGCTCAACAGTAACGGAAACACCCAGTTTTTATATGCGTTTAGGTGTTGTTGGGCTCGTTCGTTATCTCTGCTGGCGTAGTAACAACTACGCCATGGATACCGTCAAGCTGGTGGATGCGAAACAAAACATCCTAAATTGTTTGCCTGGCTAACTAATCAACGCGATTTCTGCGTATGCGGACCAGTGGACGGACATAATGTGGCAAATCAATCCAAATTGTCAGTTTTGAAACTAAATTATTCTTTAAATGAACCAAGGTAAAATTATATGACTCCTCAGACGCTTACCCGTATGTGAAAACGCCCTCGTAGAATAAAATGTAACTTTTATCTGTATTTTGAAAACAAATACGAATATATAAGCACTGGAGACAAAGGTGAGTACCGACCGTCTATGTAAAATGTGATTGCTATAATTAGACAGTTTCGTCAATTGTCATACGCTGTTATTAGGCGCCGCATGGAATCTCACAGGGCTTGGCGATGACCTCCGGAACAGAGGAGTAGCTCGTTCGTAGGATTTCAATTCAATAATGCTATGAGTCAAGCTATTAAATCCAAGCCATAACTGTGATATCTGCACATATACAACATGGACAATATAGCGCTGTCCGGCAACTTCATAATGAAGAACAGTCTCAAGGATTCGCATCCGTATCTTGCAGTGACAATAGAATCACCGGAAGGCAGCGTCGAGGCCACACGCATGCTTCATCTCCTAATCTGAGTTATACTCAAATGGTGTATGAATTCCCCACCTCTACAGATGGTGTAACTTATGCATGAATGAATTCCCCATCTATCTCTATAGAGAAGTTACGCCCGAATGATGTAACGTAATTCCTTGTGTGTAAATGGCTCTATCCTGGCTAACCGTTATTGAGACCTATAAGTTACGACGGCAAGCCACAGTAGCCAGCTGAAATCAAGCGGCACAAGTGCCGTTAGGCCAAAAATTATATTCTGCTTTAATCAGTCGGATACACAAATGTGAATGATGTCTGTGTTTCACTAATGTACGTCTCTTTACATTTTAGTTAGATTTATTCTAACAATTTCACATGAATTGCGGACTAGAACGAGCGAAAGTAACGAATAGCGGCCCCAACCAGTGTTTCCGAAGCTGTCGCATGGAGACATTGCTTCTTTGTAAACAAAAGACATTTTCTGTTTGACTCATTGTGACGGCACAGTAATTTGCTACTATAGCAATATATAAATGCAGTCGGATCCACTCTGAGTCGACTAAGGGAGTATGTCTTTTGTTATTCTATTTATCTTTTGCCATATGTAGATGTCTTGGCAATGTTGTGTATCCGAACTTAAAAAGAAAAACCATCATCGTTTGCTGATGTGCCGTCTGAAGAGTCACCGGAAAGCATAGTTGGCGAAGTCGATATTTTACACATGTACTGCGCGCTAGTTCGTTCATGCAGGACGTTTAAATTGACTAGTAAATGTTTCTTTAATTAGAAATTCGCTCCTAAGTTTGGCCGAAGCCTCTGAGCAGGTCTGGTACCCGAAACTACCAACTAGCTCAAAGTACAAGCAATGGAGTTGAATTGCAATTTGGAGCTCGATTCCTTTGGTGATGACTTGTTTCTGAAATACTGTGTAAAGGTTATTCTGAAGTAACGCTTACAAACCTGCAGCAGTTTTAATCTAAACTGAACTACTAGATCGGTCGAGAGCGGACAAGGGTTCACTTATCTTGTTGTAACGCTGATCCCGTTAGCTAAAATATCCGCCTTGTATACACATATCCAAGGGCGGCTTGCATTGTTGTAGCAATATCGATAGCTGTTCCACCTTTGACGCTGCTATCGTACAAATTGCCACGTACACTGCCCGGACGCTCTGCGAAAAGTCTAGGTTTCAAATTTAGCAGTTCTGCATATCCCCTGGGTATCTACGTGCCGTTGCTCCATTGTTCATAGATTATCTCAAAGGTTATATATAGGACTAGTTCCATTTCATCGGCAATGTTTAAGGGATAACGGCAGAGACTGGTCAAAATCTTTATACATCAAAGGCTACCACTATTGGACAGAGGAAATGATTGGGTCGGTTAAATGAGTACATTATTGTGACGCGCTCTGTCCGCAGCTGTCACTATGTGTTATCTGGTCAAACGAGAAGCTTTCACCAGCCAAGTAAATATGGTACCATGGTTTATAGCGTACTAGTCACCGTAGCAGGGCTGAGTTTCACTCGCTAACATGCTGAGAAGACCTACACTAATATCTTAACGTGTGCTTTGCCCGTTCTCATCGCTTATCATTTCCTTGCAGGACAACAGGCGTGATACAGAACCAAACTTGGCTATCTATAGCGTATACAGGGCAGTCTTTGGGCACCTCACGATGTATAACATTAGCGATTCGACTGATGCATTACACCTATGTTGTATCGTTTATGACGCACAGTTGGAACATGGAATCCATACTAATTTTTCACCATAATACTTATGAGATTCAATTGAATTGTGTTTGCCCTGTAAGGGAAGTATGGAAAATCTTTTTTTTCTATAGAATTAGTTGCATCAGCAAAAAAGTTAGAAAGTAAAACAAGTTGCCATCGCGATAGCTGAAGTTTGTAGGTTGTTCATTGGATTCTACGATGTTCGCTGGTCGAACGAATCACATGAGCCATGGTTGTTTCGCATAGTATAATTATGTCAATGTATGGGAAAACTAACAAATTCCTTTAGGTATCAATTACATTAATGTGTAATGTAATTAACTGCTATCATATAACCCAAAATAGGGTGTTGATAAACGGTGGGATATATCGAGCCTGAGACTTTACAAACCTAAACTCCACTTTACTAACCCGCTTAAGTGAGTAAAAGAGAGTAAAAAGGATCCGTCTGGTTACGATCTTCAATCTTCAAACTGTTATAGGAAATGTAAAACATTCGAGGCATTACTAACATGTAGTACTTGGTTGAGGTTACTCCAACTGAAGCCCATTGCGGGCACTCTAGTATTATCTATTGCTCTCATGGAACGAGTAGTCGAGTAATTGCATGTAACAAGTTTGCCACGCGTTCTGTTTACAAGGTGTGACTCGATGCGCGATACTTAAGCTATTGTTATAAATTCCTCAAAACATTTTATGATAATATTGCTACTATTGTGTCACCTTGCTAGTCATTGCTAGGATATATTTATAAAGCTATATTTAAAACTTACCGCTTTTATTGAATGTTGTTTTTAAGCAATACATTTTATTTATGTGCCGTCAGCACTAGGACATAGGCTTATCGGCTAGCTTTTGACGGCCTTTCAGAACAGGCCAGCTCCTTCACATGTTAAAAAACTTGCTTGGTTAATATCTGGTGAAAATTTTCCTCCTGAACCAGCTACCAGCGTCAAGAAAAGACACGAATTCTGAACACTTAATAGCAAGGCAGCCTACCTCTGTGAGTGGAAACCGCTCGGGTCTGAGGTGAGAGTTAGACAGTCTAGGAATCTCTAGTCTTCTGTTGTGTTTCGTGTACGCAGTATAATAAATGTCGTGGCTGTGCATATCTAAACAGCGGAACAAGGGATTTTGAAAGACGAATTTCCAACCGTATAGCTGATAAATGTTGGAGTAAAAAGCTTAAGCCATCACAGTATAATGTTCGTATAACTTTACCCGTCTTTAAATATTCATGTACTGAATTCTTGTGCCATTCAAACGTGGGTTCAACTGAATTTAATTGGCCAAGATGATTGACTGATTCTCGAGTTATCCATTTTCACAATACATTTACTTTCATGTCTGTCCACTACAGTTAAACATACGTGAGCTGGTCGAAGTTCGAAAGCGGTGCCTACGTTCGAAGTTAAATACTTTGTGTTATGTATTGTAGAAGCAAAGCTTACCGGTAGTTAAAGCAATCCATCTTTAAACGACGCGCGAGTAAAACGCTTCGTTTCGAACCGTATCAGCAATAAAGTCAGGGTGACCAAGGCTTATTTCGAAATACGCTTCGTTCTTATTCGAAAACGCAGCGAAGTATGAATACAGCAGCTTAGATATTAGCCACCACATTTCTTAATTCAGTTGACTAATCTATATCAATAGGAATATTATTAAGGTGTATTACGGTTTGGATCGTGTGACGATGCTGATGATTTGTTATAACGATACTGTTCAATTCCGCCTAAAAGTGCATTGCACCGCTCGAATGATATAAACAGTAGTATAATGACGTGGCATAAATTGAACACCTAGATTGACTTTTAGCCGGGGAATGTCGAACGCTTTTCGATTTAGGCACGCCTTTTTAAAAGAGCCCTGGTTAATTATGCAATAACTTTATTCAGAAGCACTGGTATTACAGGTTCCTATGATGTATACGCCGACGGTGATCTTCGTTGGATAGCATGTATATTCCAATGTATTCCAAGGTGACAACCCCCATAGATACGAAACCCCTCAAATGCTCCCATTTAATATGGCTAGAGTGGAATATCTTTACTTCTAGCAAGTGCAGCGCTAATACGAACTAGAACTCATTCGCAGGCTTTGCCCCACGCTATTAAACACGTCTCATTATATTTTTTCAGTGACAAAAGACTAATTATAACAGGGGTAACGTCCCAATAACCTAATAAGATGTAACCTAATAAGTTCTTCCTCAACACGGTTTATTACGCAACACACGTTGAATACGTGCAACTAGAGGAGGTCTTCTTCTTCCTGCAACATAGTTTAAAACGTGAGAAGTGATAAACGTTGCTATGGTCTATTATGAACAATTAAATTAGTACTGCACTCTACGAAAAAAGCAAGCTCTTCAGTCAGGGCTAAAAGTATTTGGCCAAAGATGAAACTCTGGCGACCCACAAAAAATAGGCCCAATTAAACTATTTCAAGGGCTGATTTAGGTCTGGAAAACACACAGACCGACAAACCTCTAGTATTATAATAGATGTTCGAACATATATAATTTAAATCGAGATCTTGGGTAATACTCAGCGCATGACATATATGCTGTATACAATTGTTGCGTTTCTCTGATCAACCAATCAACCATCCAGATATTTCTGTGTTCAGCGTCTAGTAGATATGCCGTTGGGCATTACTTGGACGATTGGCCGCTCTCAGCATGATGCGAAATATGTTTAGGCCCAAATTCGAACCCAGATTACCACGTGTATCCGTAGCAGGTAAACATGTTACGGTTAGGTCCTTGTAGACATTTTTTTTCCGCAGTCTTTGATGCATAGTAGATTTTTGCGTAATCACGTGCTTTCTTATTACATTATGATCCTATGCCAGCTTTGTCTGGAAACAGGTCTTTACAGCTGCTGGAAAACGCTGAGAACGAGTGTTAAACAAGTATAAGTTTGACGCATGGCAAGCATTTTAGTTTGCAGAATGTTTAAATTGTTTTGGAAAGGTTGTAAGATATAACGGGTAGGTTGTCTACTGCTTACCAATAGAAATAACTGAACATTTATAGGAAAGTAGACCATTTTGGAGAAGAATCGAGTTGCTTTAAACGAAAGCCTTAAACGCAGTGCTCCTTGATGATCGTTCGGCAGACCACATCGTTCTTATGCGAATATAATGAAGTTAGCTCATGAAGTTCAGCATAATCAATGAAGGCTTGTGATACGTTGCAGTTTTGCCGTTACCGTTATGTTCTAGCGTGCACGCGCAACGTGTTATTTGTTACCTTGCATGTACATAACAATCAGATAAACTCGTTGTCTAAGGCTACAGCGTTAGCCATTATTGCATATATCTCCAGGCGCCTAGAAGTAATTCGGGGCAAACTTCCGTATATTAGATACGCTTATGCGGTATTCTACAGGGTGTACATTTATAGAAATTTTCTACATATAAACAAAACATCTGCGAATGAAGTACTTAGAACGCATGACCAATCTTTACCGCAAAGCAAGATCTACATTTTCGTATTATGCCTTCAAAAGTTAGGTTTTAGGCAAAAAAAAAAAGAAAACGATCGCAGGTTCGAGCCCTGATAAGTGTAGGAGTGCTGACGCATTTGTCGGAACTCACATGGTGATGTGTAGTTCTGCTCGCTGATTTTCCCTATGTAGTTATTTGCTGCGCTAATATCTGTGGCCATTCGTAGATCAACAAACGTATGCGTTACCGTGTCGTCAGATTCTTGGTTCACGGCCCAGTCTTTTCAGCCAAAAAATTAAACGTCGAGATGTACTCTTCATTTTTGATTGCAAGTATAATTATATGCATCTTAGCACCAGGGTTTGTAGGCCAAGGATTAGATGCCCTGAAATTTTTCGGCAATGAAATTCTTCTCAGAGATTATTAATAGGTTAAGATATTGATTGAGCTCCACAATGTTTTGATTCATTACAACAACACCAATAAGCCGGGGACGTTGTATTCGGATCAACCAAATGAATTTTCCCAGCTTTTTCTTTCCTGATTCGGCCTTATTTAAACATTTGCCACGGTATCGTCTCTGGTCCATCGAAGATCAGCAACCGTTTACGTGTGATCGCTTAATTAGATCTGCGCTTTGGGACCCAATCTAACAGATACGTCTCAGCCAGGACAAGCATATGAGTTTCCGAGGACATTTGCTACGCCGTGACATACATAGAGATTGACTCTCCCGCTAGATCCAAGTCACCCCTTTGAGTAAGTAAGAGCATTCTGGATCGTTACCAGACAGTTGTACGGTAACGAACTGAGTGCGCTTCCTTGCACCACTACGACAACAGCTGATCTAGACTGGTCTACTTGACATGGCAGTTGGACTTATCATACTCTGACAAGCAGCACTATCAGCTCAGAACAAAAGCATTGCGTAGCGTTGACAAGCGACGACACAACCGATCTCGATTCATGATGCGATCAATTTTCCAGCATCGCGACTGCTGACAAGATCAACCCGGACCAACGTATAGGCTTCGAGGCCAAACGTCGTCTGTTTCGTCGCTGCTATTATCGCTCTATGGTGAATCCTTTGCTCTAGGTGGACCGAATGAGCTCGATTAGGAACTCCTTAAGCTCTTCCACTAGTTATCTTCACTCTCTGACGTTTTACGGCCACGACTTAACAAGCTAAGGATAAGTCAAATCAGCGGGGACAGTTGTTACAATCGCGTCCTCTTTAGGCGGCTTGTTCGAAAGGAATCTTGTGAATAACCAGGGCACTGTAGCAAGTGAATGACCGGTGTTCCTGACATAGTGATATAGGCCAGGCAAGACTGGTGTAACATAGCACAAGTGAAGGGAATATGTCGAGCTGATACTGCCGAACGAAGTAAACAAAGGAAAAAACTAACGAAGCGTTGAAAAACCAAGGCTGATTTGGGAAGCACAGTACATTTTGAGTGGCAATGGGGGTTGCTCATTTCGCCTTTTTGGACTATGTTGTCCTAATTGGATTTCTGTTGATTTCAACGTTGATCGGTCTGTACTTTGCCTGGAAGGATCGAAAAAGCACAAGTAACAAAACATTTCTAACTGGCAACAAAGAACTGGGTAAGTATTGTTTTGCCATGAGGTAAGTTTAGCATATATATGTACGCATTGGTGTATCATCACGGGTGTACGCCCGGATCATTCAATTGAATCCTTTTATTAATTGTATCCTCATCTAGAAATCTGCAATGCAAGCTCTCAACAGCGTTGTACCAGTTCTGTATATATGAGTGGACGCACTTTATGCTGGGAGCCAGCCTTGATGAGATGCCTAACGGCGTAAGTGCCGGACTTAAAACTCGAAACTTTTAAGTATGTTTGTATTGCCATTAAGTATCTTTAGAGCCACTGGCGCGGCGGCTTACACGGTCAAGCCGATCTTTCAAAGGTGGTACTTGAAATCCGGTTAGGGGCTTGTACTACACAAAGTTGTGAGAACATGATTTCGTAAAAAAGTAAGAACAAAAGAGTACTAAAATAATTAAAAAACACATTATTTTTTCTTAAGTTTTAGTACGTTTTTGCATTAGTACTTTACGAATATTTAGAGAAAATCAGGTAGATCTAATGAAATCAAATGTAACAGTTCTGTCTCGGATTGAGCCCCAAAACTGAGATCGGTGTTATGGTGTTCTGAACCCAGAGTCATGCCCGTTGAAAAGAATGGATAAATCAACAAAAAAAAAATAAATAAAGCTTCGCGTTTTCACTAACGCGTCACTACACGGACGAGTGCGTGCGAACCCTGTTGACATCCGTCGGCACAGCGTGCTGTCAATATAGTAGCGCTTATCAGAAGGCTGATGAGCATACGCACCCTAGCATGTTTTGTTTGAAACGGATATCTTTGAAGTTGGCTTTACTATTGAAATCTTCAAACACCAGGCTATATTTGTAAGGCCCGACGCAGCCCCAAATGGTGAGCGACCCAGTTCGAAATGAGGGACACCTGGTCCATAAAAGGGTAAAAAAGTGCGTCCTATTATATGCTAAACTATAATACATGAACACTTTAAATTAGCCGATTCAGGAAAAGATTAGGAGAATGCTGAAAAGCTCTAAGGAGTAGGTTTAATATGTTGAACGCTGACCACGTCTAGAGCAATCAAACTAACACGCAACGTCTCTTCGGTGCAGAACCTTGTATCTGTGCGCCAATCCCTGATACTGGTTTTAAACGGATCCTATTCATTTAACGAGCCAAAGCCAAACCTGTCCTGGCTTGAACTTGTCTGAGTATGAATCTAGGGATAATCTTAAGCTTAATGTGGATAGCGCTGTCTTCAAATAGCTGCCCTATGACTTGACAGTATTACTGACGTATCAGACAAATTACGCGCATATTAGTTTATCAAAGATATTCGTCCGCTGACCGCACGTCGACCCTTACGGTACACTCTTGCGGTATATAGTTATGCGCGGAAGACCTAGATGTTAAAATCTATACGACAAAAACGTATGGTAAGAAATGCGTGACACCCTGCGCAAAGTCAAGCTTTCAATAGTTAGAGAATTTTCTGTCGATACGATGAGGGTTGTGTAGAATCCAACGGGAACTTGCACGGGAATTAAACACTAGCTAAGCGAATCTTTTTCGACTCGGAAGGACATCAGCGCTCTCGGCCCTACAGCCAATACGTATTGTTTAAGTTACTTTTCTATCAAATTTGTGTTCACATTCAGTTATGTTAGCATCAAAAACTTTCATCATGTGCCAATACTTCACACAGATATTTTCATCCTTATAGCAATGTAAACTCTTTCATTCGAAGACAATGCGAAAATTGGAACAAATACGACCCAAAGCATAAAATAGAATGGGCCTTTCGAAAAATGTTCTTAATCAACGGTACTAATGTTATTTTTCTACGTTGTGCGATTTATTCGGTGCTGCTAGGAACAATCAGATATGCCATGTTAACCCCGTAAGCCCGTCGAAAGTGAACTAAATAGAATTCGTCCGAACTCTGGAACATGACTCTTATATCTGCCACCAACCCAGAGAACTGAAAAAAAAAGTTTTTTTGAAGTATGGGTATCTCGCTTTATTGATGCATGGCGTACATATCCAACTACTCGAATTGGCGACATTTTGAAACGTGTGTCCAGCCATTGTCGGTCCTTTGACTGGGTCATCAAAGCGTATCTAATAAGATGATGTAATACTCTGTGCGAAATACAATATTTGAACGACTTACACCCCCTTAGATATGACAGATATGCTTGATATTTGTAAATAAACGTATTCCGATTGGTTATTCTTCTGGTACGCATATACTTTTCATTGATTCTCCCGATTTACGATAACGAAGAGCCTAAAAAAGCGACAAAAAACGTACCCCCACTCAATTTTCAGGATGGATTCCGGTATCGTTTTCAATGATGGCTTCATTCCTCTCATCAATTGCAATTCTTGGACTTCCTTCGGAGGTACGTACAGTTTCTGGATAAGTGTGCTGCATTGACCGATTACTCCCACGTGGATACTTTGAATTCAACGTTTCTAATTTTCAAAGGATTGTAAATTTCCAGTAACTTGGCTTCATGAAGGGCTAATAGTGTACTGAAGGTCAATTAATTATCCGCGTACAAGTAATCACTTCGATGAAAATTGTAAACTTGTCAAACTTGTCCGAAATTAGGTTTACAATCGAGGCGCAATTCTCTGGATGGGAGCTGTATCGGCGGCTGTTGCAATCGTGATCGCCGCAACCGTTTTTCTGCCAATGTATTACAACATGGATATTACGTCAATCAACGAGGTAAGCCTTGCATATATAGGTTAGGCAACTTCAAGGCGACCGATAGTTCTCTTACATTGTGACCTCTCACCGGCCGAAAGGCCATAACCTTAAAATTATGAAGACTATTTTGTTGTAATTATTGAGTGTAAAGAAACGTTATCATTTAAAATTATATAAAGATAATTATAGTTATATTTAATTCCAGTATCTGGAAAGACGATTTGACTCGCCTCAAGTTAGAAATCTCGCTGCAGGCGTGTTTGTCCTTCAAACGGTAACTAAAAATAATGGAAATTTCTTACTTTCATGAATAATAGTGCTAAAACTCTTTGGCAATGATACATTTATTACTAGAATCCTTATTGTATACTTATAGACGTACTTTGTAAACTGTTGAGGATCATTACGTTATAGATCGGAGTGTCCCTTTATATGACTATTCCTAGAGCAAACCCCCTAAAACATGAGCAATACCTATACTGCTTACTAATATTAATATTGAGGAGTTACGAGAACCTGAAGCCATTCATTAGACAGCGTTTTATAACTCAACAGTATTAGGAGATGCACGGGATCAACGTAGACAACCGTCCGTTATGGCGCTAACAGTTACGCTGCTCCTCGATGTCGTCATGATTTTATTTTATATCTACTAAATTGATTGTAAATCGCGAGGGGATATTTTCAGCTGTTGTATATGGGTGTCGTGCTCTACGGTCCTTCTTTAGCACTTGGTTCGGTTACTGGAATTCCCGTTTGGGTTTCAATTCTTCTCAATGGATTAGCCTGTACGTTTTACACCGCAATTGTGAGTTATGCCGAGTACTTCCTTTCGTTTGCACAGAGCTGGAAATCAAACCGGACAGAATTTCGAATTGCCATTTTTTTTATGAATGCAATCAGCCTAACATATTATGTTAGGTATATATCTCTATATTTTATGTTTCCTGTAATAACTGGTAGTACATTATGGCTTGAAGTTAGTCAAACTTCTTATTGTTAGCCAAAATTTTGTTCCTCCTGTCTAAATGTCTGCTCTGTTTCCATGGCTTAATTCGGTTAGGGCGGTATGAAAGCTGTAGTCTGGACTGATGTGGTGCAAATGATCCTCATTTATGTTGGCTACATTATGGTTTGTGCGTCGGGCATCTATCACGTGGGCGGAATCAGAAAAGTACTTGAGCTAAACAATGAAGGAGGCAGGCTCATCTTCGTTAAGTGAGTTAGTTATTTATACCAGCCATTAGTGTGAAACTCTGTATAATAATTGCCTCTTTCTGGAACGGACAGAATTATTTCGAAAAATTGTGCACTTTTTATCGCCAAATAGGACTCGGAAGCAAATCTTAATTTTCATTTGTCGAGAAATTGTTAGTGAGTAACCAGTATCATAAACAGTTTCTTGATTAATCATCAGGGACAGAAAAGAGTGATTTTAACGCTTCACTATCTTGCGATTCACGAAAACAATAAGTACCGTACATCGCATAACAGTATCTTGGAAACATCGTTCATATTTTCGTGTTTCTGTTTGCAAGACAAGGGGAACGATTGTTGATATAACAAATACAGAAATAAGTTCAAAAGGTATCTAGAATATAATTGTATGCGAACTTATAACACTAGAGATCACAATAGTAAGAACCAGTAAATGAAGGAACATATGATATTTATATATCAGTGAAATAGAGTCATTTTTTTATTATTATACGGATTTTATTGAAATAAAAAATCTTCACACCGGAGCAGGTGCTTTTTGTCATATCACCATCCGTAATAACACTGGTGTTATACCTTGGTTCAAAAATGGAAATTCGTCAATATGACGTTTTAACAGTTTATCGTACCTGAAACTCTACTGATAAGCATAAGAAATAATTTTGAAAAACTATTTTTTTTTTCAATTATATCAATCACAAGTAGATAACGCCAGTACGTTCCATACCAACAGTTAAATTTCCGTTTAAAAGATTTACCATCTTCCAAAATAAGACTTCACGATAGTTCAAATCCGTTGCGCTGTTTGAGGAGTTCTAAGTAAACTGTCGGAAACTGCAAGTTTAAGCATCATCGAAAGCAGATAGACGGTTTTAAGTACTACTTGAAAACGCTTCTTCAAGCTATCACTTTTTTAGACTTTCAAGCTCAAATATCAAGTCACTTTTTTTAAAAGGCATTCTTGAAGCAAACCAAGTGTAGAGGACTTCAAAGTATTACCATAAGCGGTTTATTAAGAAATGAAAAGTCCTATCAATTTCATAACGCGCCCTAACTTATTAGCTCAGCTGTACGGTGCTTTGTATCAAGATATATAAACTTTGTCCAGTTGTGCCTATAAGCATCCTAAAACAAACGTAATTAGGTTATTTAATTCTGTAAACGTCCTTATTAGAGCTACCTAGATAACCAGTGGATATAGCGGCATTATGTGGCAGCCGTTAGGCGGGCGGTCGGTTCCGCCTGTACACGACTAACGGCTTGACGGTCGAATTTCTGAGTCCAAATACTAATTACTTACGTTTGCTGCTTTAACCTCTAACCTCGACACGTTTGTCGTAGCTGGAGCCTGAACCCGTATTTTACGTACACCACATGGAACGTGACCCTATCGTGGACTGTTGGCTGGATGGCAGCTTACTGTGCCAGTCAAACACAGGTGCAGAGATATTCGGCCATTGCTTCTCTTGCGCAAGCCAAAAAGTACGTTGATCGTATGTTTATCAACACGTGTCAATAGCAAACGGTGAAACATAGCTCTGGTAAAAGTTCAAGGGAAAAAAATTATCTCGGCTTTACGACTAGGCGACTAAGAGAAAAAACTAATGTGATTCTGGCCATAATAATAAAAAAAAAACTACATGAGATTTCGAACGTGAGATGAGCTTCGAAATGAGAAAAATTAAGTTGTATCAGTTGAATGAGATCATGTTGTTCTTAATAGAATAGACTTACAACGACATTCGTAAGTATTTTAGTCATTTTCGTCACATTTTATTTAAAGCAGAGCTCTTCTATGGAATATTCCTGGAGTTACGTCCACTCTGCTGTTATCTGTCCTATCTGGCCTGGTGCTTTACGCCGTCTATGGACACTGCGACCCACGTATTACGGGTGATGCCGACAAGGCCGACCAGCTTATGCCTTTTATAGTCCAGGTACAAACCTCTATTCTAAATCAGACTACCAGGATATATGCACGTGTTACACGCTTAGACAGAATAGACAACATTATCAATACTTGACAGGCCCAACTATTTAACTGGTGAACGTCTCGATGTCCATCAAAGCTTAACCGCTTTCAATTCACTAAGTAAACCTTTCGCCTCTAATAAACTAACTTTTCAGGATCTCCTAAGGGACTACCCTGGATTGTCGGGTCTTTTGGTGGCCTCGGTTTTCAGTGGTTCTCTCTCGACGCTTTCCTCAGGTTACAATGCACTTTCTGCCGTCACGTGGGATGATTTCGTCCGACCCCAAGTTAACATCTCCGACAAACAATCTATATACCTTACTAAAGGCATCGGTATGTTTTCAACGTGGATTGAATTTGCATGCTTTTTAAATATGGTGCGTCTCTATGTAGTAGTAAAAATATCAGCGATTATATTTTTAAGAAAACGCTTATTGCTTACCAGAACACCCATGACTTTAATTTTTTGCGTGCACTCATACTTCTATGAACAAGTATAAGCAATCACCGGTCCGTTTGGTCTTCATTTTCCACTGCAGCTGCAATGTATGGAATTCTGTCTGTATTCATTGCCTTTTTGGCGGAAACAATGGACTCAATCATTCAAGCGTCCTCCTCTCTAATTGGAGCCATGACGGGTCCCCTGCTAGCAATCTTCGTTATGGGCATGTTGGTGCCATTTATTCGGAAAAATGGCGCCATTTATGGCATTTGCCTTGGCTTAGTATTTTCGTGGTGGCTTACACTCGGTTCAATCATTTACCCTCGCGTCGGCGATGATCTGCCAACGAGCAACGCTCAGTGCTTAGCACGTTTCGACAATCTATCCGGTACAGAAAGTGTAATGTCGGAATTGATTACGCGCGGATCGTTCGATGAGCCAAAGACCCCTGACGGAATCCTTGCATTCTACCATATCTCCTTCATCTGGATCACCGGCGTCGGATTCCTTGCCACAATCGTGTTTTCTACTATCATCTCCGCCTTTCTTGGTAATCATAGATGTCAACAATTACATTACTAAGCTTATCAATTAAAATACGCATGCAACCATGTGAGACTATATAGATTTGTCAACAAAATTATTATTTTTGTTAGAGTCAGGGTCAAATACACTTAGTTGCATTGACCTGTCTTACATTTTACTGTGTGTACTTTTAGGGGTTACAAATAAGTCCTGAGAAACGACTATAGTCGGTATTATTTGCTTTCGATTTTCCTTAAAAACTACTTTTTTATATTTTTTGCTTTTTTTTGTAATTCTAAATATATCATATTTTTAATTTTTATCGAAATAAATAGCTACCTGTCCGTAGAAAAACTTTTTTTCAAGTGTAAGATTTTCATCACGGTTCACATCTTTGGCTCAGGAACATATGCTTTAAAACCTAATTCTGATTTACAACAGACAAACGTAAATCTTCGTTTGCGTTACAAGTGTTGTACAAATAATATTGTATTTTTAAAGGTTTTCAGTAATATCCCTATCTAAACGCTTAAAGCTAAATGTCTAGACTCCTTATATGATATCTGAGTTGAATTTGTTCGGGCAACTTTTCATTACCGCGTATAGTGCAGAAGGATAGGTGCACGTAATAAATCTGAGACACTCATTTCTGTCGATCTTAGCCAACATTTGAAATATTCTGCGGAAAGGTTCATATGGTTTAGGACGGCCCCATGACGAAAATTATAGCGCCTGGGTATACCGGTCATCGAGCAACAAGCCCAGATTCTACCGCTAACTTTATGAAACAAGTCAATAACTGGAGATATGCTTATACCCCATTTTGAATCAGAAATGTGGATGCTAACAGACAATTACTTTATCTCATGCTGGAAATCGAGTTTTGATGATGTAATCCTTAGCGGACAGTAACGATCTGATACAGAGTGGTTCCAGACCCACATAAGCGCCCTTTACGCTGCTCGCTTATTAGATCATTGCTTTGAGAGCAGTCTTCAATAACACTATTCTAAAACGCTGTGTTTTACGCCAGTAGATCCAGAACAATTTGAACAGCTTTTCCGTTCGTATTCTTGCTTGACAGATGACAAAAGTAGTCACGTCGATCCACGGTTTATAGCGCCCATTGCACGTCGCTTTATGAGCATGCAGGAAGATTCCTTTAAGATGGCCTCGTATAAGACTGTGTCAACTTCAGAGAATAACGGGGCGTCGCGGCTGTAAAACCAAGATCGAAACGTTCACAGGTTCAACTTACCTAGCACAGGCAACATCTGTAAAGAACAACTGTTTACAACGTGATCTTCGCGCTAATTACACGAATCGGGTAAACAATGCAGAATGCCTTCATTGCTAGAATAGTCTTCAACCACATTTCACGTATACGTCAATCGACATTGGAGATGAAAGTTCCGCGCAAGCGTATATTCATCAGATTTCTCGTACAGAGAGGAAGTTGCTTGCCACTTACTTTGTGCATAGGCATTATATACATGTCTTATACATATAATAAAGATGAGAAGCTGATATTTTTTGTGCGGTATTCTGATAAGTGTGATTTTTCTAGCTCTTCTCTTATTGGAAAAACAAATAACTAAAATGTTCACTTAAATAGTCGCTGTTAATTTGCCATACACAAGGTCAAAGGATAAAAGGCTAACTACAAAAGTAATTTTGTTTCCAAGTTTGTTTATAAGCAATTACTCAAGGAAATGTTGGTTCCATAATACCATATACGAGATGTAACTTTGGGGCCAAATGAAAACTGGATTTCTAAAATGGAAGTTGATTCCAAGCTTGCTTGGACTTCACCCAACTGAATTCACGTGCTGCGCAGCTCGTTTGTATTTGTTGTTGTGATAACTGGCTCGTACGTTTACTTATCACAGGTAACAACAAATAGTGTTCTGTCATATTCTAAGAGTTGTAGAAGCTACAGTAGCAAAAAGGTCCGATCAGAAGCCTATGTAATTAGAGAAAAATATAAATGCGTTGCTCTCTTTAGTAATATTTATCTGTTAAAAAAATGTGCTTCGTCTTTACTAGAATCATTCTTCATTTTCTTCATTCATCATTTACAATGCGACAGTCTTCAGAAGCAATCAACCGCATGCTTCTAGGGCTACATTTCATAGCTCATAGGAATGGTGTGCATTTCTTTAATTGTTCCGAAACAAAACAGATGTCGTCGGCTATATCTTGATAGAAAAACTAAATATAGATTCATCCGCTTTCTTTACTATATACGTACTAATCTCACTGTTCAGGACATAACAGGAGACAGAGGGAATCTAGAACAATAAGGATAGTATAATAGGACGTAAAGCAGGAACTAATCCGCCAATAAAAAAGGCTTTAAAAAAACTCAGTGTTGACTACACTGTTTACAAACATAGCAAACGTTGCGAATTGAAAAATAATGCACTAATCACTTGAGAGGTAGTATTTTTCTTTCGAGCCTTTGCGGGTTAAAGCAGGTTTGTAGGTTAAAGAAATTAAAGCCTTGCAAGTTTAGAATACCATCAGCAACTTAGATGAGTCCTGAGAATTGTATGTTTTGTTGTTAAAAACAAACGAGAAAACAATATTGTTCAAAAGGACAGAAGCATCGAACTATATTCTTGTAGCGTCCATTCTGCTATTCCACTAGCTCTATTGACTGAATACTATCAACTACTGAATAAATAATAAATAACGAAATTTTTAATAGCACTTTAAAATAACACCTTTATTATATACGTACTCAACCCATTAGTGAAACATTTGTAACGTTCTTCGCAAATGTTGTTGGGATGCATTATATATGTATGTAAACGCACATACCTCGATTTCATATTTGAACTTCAGCTGCTGACGGGCTGTTTTCTGCCGAAGGCAACAAACCGGTTTACAGATATGAAACGCTTTTGGCACGATCTAATGCGTTTAGTATATCATAGTCAAATTGTAACACAATGGCTATGCACGTAAACATTGTACCCAAATATTTGAACATCGTACTTTTACTATTTACAAAAGTGTCCGAAATCGTCAATGCGTCGATTCGTTCGTTGTATGACAGAACTGCCCGCACCTCGTTCAGATCGATAGGATGCTCAGAGTAATCTGGCTCGGCTTCTCTATATCTTGTTACATAAGGTCTGATCTTGGTCCTCACACTTGGACAGTGCAATAGGATAGTTTCGGCGCGAAGGCATTCTTGAATGATCGCTGAACCCAGCCTTGTTGTTTCGAAGAGCTGCGCGACTTGAACACATGATGCCAGTACGTAAAATATATGTGAGAGATGATTTTTCCGCCTAGGTGTATCCCAAAGGGCTATCGAACCAAAATGTGTAGCCAAAAGGAAGATCACCTTCGTGTAAATCACTAAAAGGACTTCGCTAAAGATCCTGTTCACCTTTGCGGTCAATAAACGTATTGAGTTTTTACTGCAAGCGACTCTATAGGCCGCGTCATTCGAGATCGGAGTCTTCCTTAGAAAGTCCGAGAGAAATTGAAGTTCGCTCAGTATTACCGACTCACACTGACCGTACATGCAGAAAGTCAAGTACTGTAACGGCCAGACGTATAGGCCACTGATACTTCCTAGTTTTACAAGCAGTGGTTGAGAGCTGAAAGCATCGCGAACAGCGATGTATATATCCAAACCAAAGGAAAAAACACTCAAAAATAGTTGTATGAAAAATGGTCTCGGATTAAAGTTCAAGCTGAATACGCTATTGTAGAATATTATCTCGGAGAGGGAACTTTCGTACTTCATCATGGTAAATCCACTTAAAATCATAATGAGTAGGTAGTTAGCGGTATTTGCCAGAGAAACTAGACAGAGCAGTGATAGTTGTTCCGGCATGTCGTTGTAAATGCCCACGTAAAGGCCAACGACGAACATGCTAAAGGCGACAAATGTTCCAATACGGGGCAAGCACCATAATGGGTGACGGCTGGTTGATACCTGCTGCTTCTTCGCAGAACAGCGTCCAACCCGAACATCAATCCCATATATAACAAACATACCACAGAGTAGTTTCACGTACCGGGGGAACTGAGCAGGAAGACCAGTGTCAAGCTGGCCCATACCTTTAGTCAGCTCAGCCGGGGACTAAACTTTGGTTCGACCGACTCAGCCGTCACATCGAAAGTGGCCAATTCAGGCTGGTTCTACCACTCTACCATGCTGTGGCACCCTATCGATCCGTTTTGCAATACGTAGGCCCTCAAAACACTGCCCGCTGCCCCACACTGAGCCGTCGCCAGAGGATATGTCAATAAACTATTATTTCTCGTTTTCTAACTGCCCCTGTCGAACAAGAAGGATGACAGACCAAAATAATTCCGCCCCTTGCCCCCTTCGGTCTTGCTTCTACCAAGCTGACTAAGAAGTAGCCGATGTGCTAATAATGTACGCATGTGACGACACGCTTCTTCGACCTGCCGAGGACGAAAGACGCCTTGAATCCTCAGGGGTCCGCTTCGATCCAGACACAGTAGAAGATACGCAGCAATTTAGGCCGTTCACAACAAAAGCATAATACAGCAGTAATGTGGTGTAAAGCGATAGAATCCTGCACGCTATCTATCTAATGTACAACAGAAACAAAATCTGCGAAAATGAATCACGCATAACGTAATGTCGATACATCTGCAAGAATAGCTCATTCCGTTGCCCGATAATCGAGGCTGCATTTTTTTGTCAAGCAACAAACCCGACAGCCCCAGACGCTGAGTGGGTATATACCTCACTCCTGTTCGAGCTTTCATAATCACATACATATTACTTTTGAGAGATGCTTTGAAAGACGTTTACGCAAACTTATAGTCGAGCTTTTATTCTGAGAGGGCAAACATCCGCTTCGACATATCGCTGTTGGTAACATTGATCGCACGTGCATAAATGTAGGAACACGATTAAGTAGTTCTAAAGAAATACACTATTTACACTACACAGAATTTCTTCGTACATCATATTATAAGTGTTCTTTCTATAGCGCAAGAAAATCATAAGCTTTTGTATAGGTTGTATACAAGTGCTTTCCTTTATTATTCGTTAATTGTTCGTTAAAGCTTAGTTGTGAGAATTCTTCAGTATTTCTAAGTTCATTTCGTATTATTAAAATGGCCATGTGCCGTTTATCAGACGAAATTTTACGTTTGGAGGTCGCTTAATTGTAAACCTAAGTCTCTGGCAGAAGTTCATATGCCACCTAACTAGGGTTGCACTACCCGTCGAGAAGTACTCCGAATATTTATGGATCTTTTCACAGACACTATGCTGTCTAATATTGTTGGTAGCGATTGTCATTTCATTTATAACAAACGTCTTTGCAGGTGGTATTGCAGGCAAAACCACTGTTCCGTCACTCTCCAAGGAGGGCATACAGATTTACCCCACACTACAGCATCTATGTCTGGATAATGTATTTTTCATCGCATCATTTTTTGTTTGTCTGTTCGGCTAGAGTAACATTAAAAAAAAGATAGTTACCATTTCTTAGCGTTGATGATAAAGCACCTTCGATTTATGGCTGAAAATTAATATCGCATTTTTGCGGAAAACCCGAAGTGTGAACCTTTTTCTACATAACTCGTTGGACTAGCCCTAAGTGACTGTGATTCGTCTTCAAGTTCACAATAATACCGTATGTATAAGTGACGTATTATAGGATATATATTAGCAAAACTTACTAATATAGGAACTATTTATTAACTGTATAGCTCAATTGAAACCTCTATAGAGGTTCTGGCACAGTCAGGAAACACGCATTGATAATGGTACGGGATGGCTTAATTGTATCGCTTCATATGACATTTACCCCATTTTCTATTAGTAGTCATGCTACTTTAGACTACTGACGTTGTGCAACATGCTTCTCCGTAATAGAGTCTCTCGTTGCTTTTGCGCTTGTTGTCCGTATCGGCACCGAGGATTGCTAACAGATTATAGGTCAAAAAATTGACCCAATGACGTAGACACCTAAAGGTCCCGATTGATCCTCGAATTTTTATAGGTCAGAAAACTGACCGACCGACGTAGACATTTGCGGGCTCATATGCCCAAAAGGTTTCAGTTGCGTCTTTAGCTGTAGGAACTCTGGAAAAAAGTAAAAATATTAACTGTATCATGAGGCAATTATGCAACATCCAGTAGATTTGTGCATCTGCCGCTAGGCTGTTTCCGTGAGCATGACATGAGTTGATTGATTAAACCTCAAGACTTCCGTAGAAGCTATTAAACCGTTTTCGCTTTTCATAACTTAGTAAACACCGTTGATGACATCTTACTTTGAAACTTGTATTTGCAGAACTTGAAATTGTCCTTCACTAATTCTGGTTCCTCATATATGTCGGATTCTGTTATTGCGATCCCCGATTGAAGTTTAGCCATAGCAGATTGAAACCCCCACGACAGAAGTGTGAACAGAGGTTCTTGATCTTGAGGCTCAATTTCGTCAAGATCAGCGAACGATAATGCCTCTTGCTGTTTTTGTGCGGCAATAACGATGAATTCGTCTTTAGGTGAATACTGCCCGTCACGGAAATCCATCATGTCGTTTACGGCTGCGATGTCTTCAATAAATTGTTCGGTTTCAATTTTCGCCCAGTCAACGGTTGAAAACCAGTCATGATTTCGAAATTCCTCAAATCGCCCTGAAGTTATACGCTCTGTAACGTCCGAGATGGTAATCCAGCGGTAGGTACAATACTGTCTAGATAGTACGAGTATTGCTCGTAACGATAGTATTGCAATATGGGCAAAAAAAGTACTTACGCATAGGGTCTTTGATGAGTAATCGCTTGGTGAGCTCTTCATGAGCAGGCTCCCCCAAGCCATAGCCTACATCACCTTCCCGAATCTTTTCTTTGAGAGCTTTCCTGGTGCCTGCTCGGAAAGGAAGTTTTCCCGCGCATAGCCGATACGATGTCACACCTACCGCCCACCTAAAGGACCGCGTTCATATTAAGGCTATGCAAGTGTGTCGACAGTTTGCCCGCGTACATGCCATAAATCAGCAAGAGATTATTTCTGTCACTAAAAAACACGTTTACTTTATCTACCAGAATAATCCTTACCAGTCAATTGCTCTTCCATAGGGTTTCTTATCAAGAATTTCTGGAGGTAAGAAATATAACGTTCCAGCGGACTCAGCATCGTCGAATTCGTTATGCGATTTCCTTATATAGCTGTTAATGTGCCCATTGATAAATCTGCCTGCACTGATCTTACAAGTATCAAAATCGATCAGCTTAAGTTTACCACCCGGTGCGATCATCAAGTTCGACGGCTGGAATAGAAAAAACAACTCAATGATACCCACACCAGCCGTTCTAATAATAACAGCTGCTTACAAAAAATATCTTTCACTAACCATATATAATAGAATGGCATCTGAAGGGATGGGCTTTGTAAGAACGTAACCGTACGCTGTGAACCAGCATCGACGATCCACTTACAAGCAGAGAGATTGGCTGTGTACCTTGACATCACGATGAAGGAACCCACGATAGTGAAGGTATTGTAGGGCAAGGCCAAGTTGTGCCATGATCAATTTATTGACTTTATCGCTCAATCGTGTCGATTTCAGCAGTTTATGAAGGTCGACACCCCGAATGTACTCCATGAGCGTGACGTAGGCCTGGTCGCTACGAAAGCAAGTGTGATAACGCACTAAAAACGGGCTGTTAACCATACTTCCTACAAGTTTATCGGCGCTCGCCTGTCTGGTTGTTTTGAATTTGTTACATGGAACCAATTTGCCGATGACCGAGATCCCACCCACTTGAACTTTGTAGATGGCACCAAAACCGCCAGCACCTGTAAACATGTACGTGCAAACGAGTACGACACTAATCTGCGCACGGTTACGTTGTTCTTGATTCACTTTCTGGCTAGACTTACTCCTAGATGGAAAAATCCCATCCCCGTTAGGTCGTCCCAGTAAATATCATTCGGCTCCGGCACGTTAACTTTTGTCAACGAGCAACCTTGTTGCACTAGACTTACCACTTACCCGATTAACTAAGGAATAGCATGGCACACACCAGATATTACGCTCACTAAAGGACTAGCCATCTTCTTTCTTTATCACACAATTGTAAAGTAATAGCTAATTTGTTTCATTTCGCCATTATTATGGGGCAACTAACCCATTAACCGAAGCTGGAAAATATGCCTCAGCTTTGGCAGGATAACATATGCCGCGTTAGCATCAGGGTCCTGTAGTATGGCTGCATACATATCAACAACAGCTTGCCAATTGGTTTTCCGCATTCGCGAATTGTGCTCTATTCGCATCGCGAACTCCGACATAATCTGCAATAATTTATGCAGCAGCCTTGCCGCTACAGCTGCTGCCCGATCATCACGCCCAATAAAATACTCGTGAAGGCAGGCCAAATTGCCGAGATCCTCTCGGATATCTAGGAAATTCAGCCGCTTCCTATTAATTCGTTCATAATAGTCGATGGCGACGAGGCAGTGCTGTTCCTGCGCGAAGTGCTCGCGTGGGAAACGTGTCATTACCATGGGTCGTTCCGTTCGAACAAAAATTTCTAGTCCTGCTTGAACAGACGATACGAGGCTTTCGGTAAAAGGGCAAGCAGTCATTGTCGAAAGCCAAATGAAAATTAAAAAAAAAACAAAACAAAAATTAGAAGCTGAAAAATTTCCGATAGCCGTAATAGGAATCGTGCACGAGATCGGCATTACTCCCGTTTATAACAGCATACAAAATTTCAGATAAAAAAAAGTTCAACGTTACTACGTAGTGCTCTAGGTTGTTTGGGATACAAGTAAAGCCTGCGCCTTGGTTGGAGCGCATCGGGGTACGGTTAGTCCTGTTTAAGTACGCATTTTACATTGATGCCACAGCTGGATATGTAAAGATTCAGGAGAAATTCACCGCTCACCTGGGTTGTTCATCGTGCAGCTTCTTAATGGCATATCGTATCGTATGTTTCAATGCATGCGTTGTTCTTACGGCGGCGCCTGTAACAGCTTTAGCTGATACTGCCGCTGGGTCTGTATCAAACAAAGAACAGTAGCAATATATTAGATAATCAGCCGCAGTTTAACGCCACGACTTCGCCATTTTCAGATTCAACATTGGATGCGCTTCATATATTGTCCTTTGAACACGACAGTGTCTCGCTAGTGTACGCTTACATCATACACTAAAAATGACTCGTATCATACTACCGTAAAGCTTAATAACAGATACCGTTAGCTGCAGGTAGATGCTTACGATGACCAGCCAGCAAGTAATAACTGTTAAGCAAAGCTTACCGAGAAAGTTGAAAGATTCGAGGCAAGCTGAGCTGCTCAATCCCTTCAGCAGCTGACTCAAGTACTTTACAATACAATATATCCGAGTATATCCGTAAATAAATGTATTGGGAACGCGTGTAGCGTTATACATCGATGTGAAATGTCTGGATTCGTTCGTCGAACGAACACCTCCATTTACGTCACTGTCTAAGAGTTTTCAAAGGGTTTGCACAAAAAACCGCAATCAGCCAAAAAAACCACGCCTTCATGTGATTGTTACTAAAGCCCAGAGGCCTCCAGAGATGAACCTTCCCAGACAAAGTAAACACTTCAAAGTTACGTCCAAGTTTTCTGGCCTAGCCACTTTGTATCTAAGCTAACTCTCCCTATCTGACAGGCCGTGCTGCACATTATATTAAACGTATCCTAGCATCTTCCAGGTCTCGTGTTAGATATGTACATCGTTTTATTTTTTTCTCTAGATATATTTATATCTAATACCAAAAGTAAAACTTCGCCGCTAAAAAATGATTTAATACCACACAGACCTACGAGGTTTACCTTGTTCAGGGTCGTATCTTATAATCGCTTCCGGACTTAAGCAAGCGGTCTCCATATTGGTCATCTGAAGCACCAAGAGAATTTACAGATTTCGAGGAACGCGAAAAGATTACTACGCATTTCGATCGAGTAGCCCGTTCAAAACAAAAACTGGCAACGGATGAATATATAATCACCCGACTACCACTTCCCGATTCCAAGTGGCAAAGCGGTGGCTATAATTTAGCGATCTGGCGACAAATTCATATTGTCATATGGGCCAATTTCGCGCAATCGAGGAACGAGGACAATTTCCAAGAGCGAGTGAGCGCAAGTTAGACGAAGCTTAGAGCTCACCTTAGAACCGCATCTGGTGCAGTGAGGGCACTACGGATTCATCTTCTATCTAACTGTCAACTTACCGGACGTTTGCAGGATCACATTTTTCGTATCTTTCACTCCGGCTTCGTTAATCTCAGGAATCAGCATATCTTTGTCTGATGGCTTTTGGTAAGCGGCATTGACATTATTGGACGAACGACTGGCTGCTTCGCCTGCTGGTTCCATTGCGGCATTGCTTTAAATTGCACAAAAACAGAAGTAAAATTGACGAATTTTCCGTGCAGTGGGAAAATGTTAATGATTAATAACCTTTGGCAGTGAGAAATATGTCTTGTATTTATGGCGCTATTGCAGAGAGCTACCGTGGGGTTGCTTATACAGTTCGTAAGTGCTGGTCAGACGTGTTTATAAACATAACGATTATAAATTATTATTCGTCCACTCGCGTTCACATCACAGGTGTTCAGGTAATAACATTGTTCAACAGCACTGTTATAATACTGTGTCGAATCGTGCCTGCGTCTCACTTGTGTTCGCTTTCCTCAAATAAACCAAATCTATTAAAGCACACATTGTTGACCTCATTAATTTAATTAACTAATTAATTACAATACAGTTCTTAGTTTCGTCTTTCTTTGGCGACACGCAAAACATTAATGTCTAATAGCTCTGTAAATATGGCAGCTCATAAGCCAGGGCGAGCCTTTCATTAAGAAGATATTCTTAATGAGATTAGTAGAATTCATCAGGCTTTTGCTATCTGCTGCTTGTCTATTTAGCTTTGTGAGTTAGAACTAAAGGTCTATTGCAATGAAGGCTCAAATTTTGCTTGCAGATTATCTTATTTTTATTACAGCTGCTTGTTATCATTCCAGACTTAGTAAGTTGTGCCGATGAAAACGACTGGAAAAACATGTATGGCTTCTATACCTGTCTACTCACTGAACGACAATTATAATTTTGCCTCAAAGCTTTTGGATTTCGTCGCAAAAATTAAATTTGACTTCATCGAGAATTTTTTACTTCCCATTGGGTTTCTATTTAGCAAGTAAGTTCCATAAAAACATCTCAGCGGTTTTATCTCGAATTCATCGACCAACAATAACGTAGTCTATATTAGCATGTAGAACAAAGGAAGTACATAATTTGTCATTTTATTACGAGTAAGATTTTACTTTTATTTTTTAAATATTCGATAGACTATCAACGTACTATTGTTTTTTAAAAGTAGTATATCTACAAGGAAGACATCCTATATTCAGTGAAAAACGTATGTTTTTTAGAATTAAATAACGAATTCAACGATTGAACTTGCAGGTGGTAAAATTTTGTCTCCATTAGTCAAACAATCACAAATTGAAAATGAAAAGTGTACCCGAATATCTGCGTGTAGCTTGCTTCTACCTAAATCTGTTTAGATGCGGTTTATCGAAACGAAAAGTTAGCGCGATGTCGATTTGTGTTCCCTATGGTGGGTGTACTGAATATCAATATTTAATCCATTATGAAAAAAAAAGCACTATTTTTTAATGAGATGCGCCAGGGTTGCAGTGAAGTAAAACATCTCTAGATTTTCCTTTTTCAATGAATGCACTTCTTCGTTTTAATTTTTCACTTGCTTTCCTTTGTGTGATAATCGAACCCTTAATATTAACTTGTTTAAACGTGCAGACGACGTTTAATTTCTCAAGTGAATGTTCGCGATTCAACCCTACCGTTGTTAATCGCTGAACTGTGTTGCGGAGGTATTACCTGTCGAGCAATTTGAATTTCGCCGCCAAACCGAGCCAATATTTACAACAGCTGCCTATATTTCCGGCTATCTGTGGCCCTCGAAGTGGCCCGTCAGCTGTGATCGTTGTACGATGCTTAGAATTGTGTTTATTACTCGTTGATAACCACCGCACTGTGCGTGAACCAATTTTCAGTAGTTGATTTGTTCGATTCTTTTTGGGCTACGGTAAGTAGTTTAGACACGGTCAGTTATTCCTGGGCTATTGTGCTCAAGAAAGAAAACATTAGTTGAATTTCACATTTGGGTCGGTCTTTAATGCCTGATCGCCTTTTTTAAATAGTGCACTGAATAAACATTGACGTCATACATATTTAGTGTAGGTTATAGACTGTTTATTTTTGAAACTCCTAGAAAAGCCGACTCTGCAGAAGTGTGTCGTTACGTTTTAAAACCGTCATGAGGAACTGTGTCTCTTGTGTGTTTAGAATAAGTGCATTGGGTTGGTCCAAGCGATTGATACATTTTAGTAACCGGATCTCTACCGGGCATATTAGGATTGGCAATAACAACTAAGATCGGAGGAAATTGTATATTGTAGTTATTAGTTGTCTTAAGCGGAGTTGGTGTATCAAGCCTTCTAATAGGCGCTATATTAAAATTAACTAGAATAAACTGAGTTTAATAATGTTACTCGGAACCGCCGTTCTATGTATTATAAGTTTGGGCGTTGTTCTATATTAGCGTTCGTGACTATTTTCGTTTGATAGTTACTAACCATCTCTCTACCATATCTCAAGCCATTCGTAGTAGGATCTAGAAATGACCGCTACGGTGCACTCGAGTAGTCAGCCGAAGAATGGAGGTAAAAAATGACTTTGCGAGGACAGCAGGCCGAGACACTTTATGACGGCGCATTGTGAGTGCTGTTGCGGGCGTTCCCATTTTCTAGTAATATTTCAATCACCCTTGAAGTGATCCAATCACCATTACTGTGTATGGCCTACAAATGCTTTGCTACCTCTACTTGTAATAAAACCTTGTTTCAATCGAATTCATGATCTTCTAGAAATAAGTTTAAAGCTCTTCGATCATGCTGTTATAAAACAGTATGCACTTGCTTTCCAACTGGACTTTTTTTCGCTACGACGATGTCGGCTTCGTGTCAGTATCCCTATGGCCTGTGCAAGGATTTCCCAACCCAACCCAACCCGCCCTGCTGCTACTTCCGATGCCGTTATTCTAAGTGCCTGATACGGCCAATTATTTTTAGATGAGCTAGCAACAACGGTTTGACTATCCAGAGTTGAGTGTAAAGCGGCAGCTGCTTCCTGTTACTGTTTTCGCTTGTCAATGCAGAGGCCCGGCAATGTGGTCTCTAGTAGGCTGTGATTGAGAGTAGCTTGCTGGCATTGCTACAGTTGAAGACCAGCTTCCAGCGTCCGTTGCTGTTAGTCTATTACAAGGTAAAGCTGCACGCTTTCTGCTCGCCTCACAATACGCGCAGTGTAGCGGCATTTGCTGCAGCAACGCTTGACACACCGGCCTCAGAGGTCGTCGTGAAGATAGTTAGCTTAGACTACTGACGTCGGTTATGATTGCACCATCGAGGCCGAAGGCGTTGCCAGCGTTACGCTGAATGCACACGGCCGATGTATCGGGTAGCCGTATTGAAACAGTATAAATCGCCTCTATCAGTTGACCTAGCTTTGTCGGTTAAATTGGATTGGTGGGTGTCTAATTTTAAGATCTATTATCTAATCGATAGTGGCATAGTATAAGATTATCTATGTATATCCTGTAGATCCATACGGCATAGATGTTAATGGTAGAAGTGTATTTGTTTGAGTTTTTCAGTAAAAAGAAAATTTCATGTTTATCATTGGGTATCTAAGAGTGATAGCTAGGAGAAAGCATATTTCCTTATAGTAAGGAAAGGCTTAGTAAAGGAAGATATAATACTATATTAATTTTAGATAGTTCTTTTGTTCGCAAAGCTTATCCTTTTGCGTACCTCAATAATCAAGTTATTATAATATGGAGTATTGCAGACGTACCCCATCTATACTGAGTAATTATTGTCACCTATAATTAAGTTTATATGATTCATGGTATTTTCATTTAAATAGGTAGATTTCGCAGTTCAAAACCCATTTGTAAATTTAATTTAATTAATTAATTAAATTAATGAATTTGAATTAATAATGAATTGAATTTGAATTAAGAAAATCTTGACAGAGTACTCCTACTGATGACAAACTGCTACCATAAGAATTATTCGCTTAGAGCATCTACCGGTGTACACTGAATTAGGGTTTACTGCCGAGTTCAAGAACTTTTTTAACTTATGATGTGCGTTTTTAGTTCGAATGCGACTCGCTCCAGTGATCATCTATCAATGCCCTCAGCAACAAACTGTCTGTCGAAATTAGATGCTGTCTATCGAAGCTACTTACTCACACGGTATTTTGTCAAAGGATGGGGTGACCCCGCGAATATACAGAAGTAAGTTTCAGGGAACTACTTACGAATTGCTAAATTTACTGTGTAAGCTGATTATAAGTTATGGTGTAGCGAAATCAGTCTAATTTTATAAGAATTTATTAATTCTAACATTGTGGTAACCTCGTCATGCCGATTTGCGAACACAGACTGTATTGTCCCTAGACTAAGCTGCAATATGCTTATCCCAGGCTTGGAGGTCTAAAATCCAAAGCAAGAGAGTTTATTTGTCTATACACATCGGACGGAATAAAATTCATTGTTTGTTCTTAATTGATCGTTGAAATATTTAATACCTGTTCAAAAATAGGCCCATCGCAAAAACGTTGCTCTCGAAATACTATGGGTACTAATAGCTAACGTACCACACACTCGTTATTTATAATTCACATCAATTTTCGAATTCGTTGCGCTTGTAGGATATGCAAGTTTCGTAAGATTGTAAGCGACCGGAGAAAATGTACTCAGTTAGTCCAGGGAAATTACCCGATACACATTGATAGAGAATGGAAGCGTGGAAGTTACCGACTTATAGAAGGACACTTTATTTCGCCGCTTGTTCACTACATGGCTGATATCGTGCCACAGGAGAGCCACAAGGCATATTTTCAGGTTGGGAGAATTTTAAATAGTTACGGAGACCGTTGGCCGAGAACACGTACTAAATCACATGCAGGAAAGATTCTAGTAGATTGCCCACGGCATAGGGTAGTTGGTCGCGCTGGGGCATAGAACTTATCGGCGTAAGTCTTTAGCTTTAATCTGGTTGGACACATGCGAATGGATGCGCTGCCCACCTGCGAAAAACTACCAAAGTCAATTATTACACTGACGTATTTTTCATGCAGTATAGAACTTACTTTATTCAGCCTTAATCATTACGTGCGATCCTGTATGAGAACCTGTTGGCCTTACGAATAGTTAACCTAGTAGAATGCAAAACAGATTTTGTTCTATGGTTCTATTTCTTTTATTCAGATATGTCCATGTGAAACAATCATGATCTCGAGAAAGTGTTTGTTGTTCATTTATGAATAGTTTTTTTTAAAAACCATATATTCCAGGATTTATTATAAGAAGGCTATTTCTTCTTTCTATAAATGGGGTGCGTGTGTGTGCTATGTTTGCGCAACAGCTGCTCGTACCAAATGAGTGGCGTCATCCAAAGCTGCGTCCGGTGTGTCTTCAGCTTGCGGGAACAGGAGATCATCGATTCTGGAGACGGACGATGTTTATCGCTAAGCCTCTTCTAAGTGAATATGGGATAGGTTCTATCATGTTAGAGAACCCTTATTATGGCTATCGTAAACCTAAAGCTCAGGTAGGAGATTGTTAGTTTTCGTAAACATTCTGGAGATTCTTTACTTATATTACGGCTAAATCTGTTTTCTTGTATAGAACCTGACTCGATGCTCTATCTGGCTGCTATGATCTAAGACTGATAAAGATTATTTTGTTTCGATTTATTGACATTTAGCATAATGTCGGTCGAAAACTCTACTAGCCATTGTTAATTGAACCGATTTCAAATGCGTATTTACGCATGCGCTTTTTTTAAGGTCCGCTCCGTTTTACAAAATGTTTCGGACGTTTTCGTAATGGGCGGGTGCTTAGTCCTGGAGAGCATCGCTCTACTCCGCTGGTGTGAACAACAGGGCTATGGACCCCTCGCGCTCACGGGCATTTCTATGGGGGGACATGTACGTATTCTTATGATTTTTTAAATTTTTAATAATAATAATAATGTTCGACTTGGCTGCAGTTTAAAACCAGCTAATGCTTCTAATAAATGTTTGCGTACCCTTTTCTCGGCCGTTTCTTTCTCAGATGGCTTCGTTGGCCGGTGGAAGTTACGACCGACCAGTTGGTATAGTTCCATGCTTATCGTGGACCACCGCGTCATGCGTATTCACGCAGGGCGTGATGGCCAATGCTATCAACTGGGATCTCCTTCAAATTCAGTTCACCGGAGATGAAAAATTTAAAGCAGAGCTTAGCAAAATGGTGGAGACCCCAGAACCTAAAGATGTAAGTGTTATTATTACGGTTAGGTTTTCTACCGAACAAATAAAATACGTACGCTTAATGTAATTTCATACAATTTGTATTGCCTACTTCAACTTTGTTACCTCAGATGAGGACCTTCCTCGCTGGGCAAAACTTTGCCCGCCAAGTTTCGCACGAAATTGCGTCGCACGACCGTCGAGAGAGAAGCCATGTGGTCATCGATGGAGTTGATGACGCTGCTTGGGTAAGTGAAACTCAATAAAATCGTTTTGGGCTAGACCTAGCGTAAGCTTCTAAATGGATTTTTAAAAACGAATTTTAAGTATAACAAATGTTTTATTTTTATTTTTAGTTTTTTTATTTAGGTTTATTATTAATAAAGGAAATTGCGTGATTTATAGTCTTTGATAATGTCTATTAATTTGTTTCATGATTATTATCTTCTCAATTTGCTTTATTGACATTTGTTATTTTATCCCCGTGGATCAAAACAGGATGAAACTTCGTTGAGCACTACCTTGGCGCGGCTTGTGGAGAGCTTGCCAATTGAATTTCTTCAGTTACGTTCGCCGCCATCACGAGAAGAAGTCGTCGAAGCTTGGAACTTCATGCGGGGTATAATGGATGAATGCACACACCTCGGAAATTTTGGAGTACGTTGACTTGCTGCAAACCTACATTAACCTAATGAACGCCGCTCTGAAACCAATCAAGCTCTTTCTCAACTTTACATTTATTGGTTTCAAATAAGCCGGTTACTGGAAATTTTTAAATAGCCAGTTTACATTTATGTGCGCTTTATAAGAATCTGAGCGGACTGCTTGTGATGGAAGAGCCATATACCAAATTGAAAAAAGGTTTCTCATAATCAACATTTTTTATAGGAATATTCATTTTATACCCCTGTTACAGACCCCAGTGGATCCAACGTTAGCAATCTGTGTCGCCGCTACCCGAGACGCCTACGTCCCTCGTGAAGGCACGCGTGACATTCGTGATATCTGGCCGGGATGTGAAGTGCGCTACATTGACTGTGGCCACGTCACCGGATTTGTTTTCAAACAGCACCGTTTCCGGTAGATATGTTTGCCGCGACTAAGTTTCGCTGCTCAATTATTATCTTATGCTTATGTAGTCAATTTCTAATAAAAAATACATTTGATCTTTAAATATACAGCGTTTTACTGAAATCTTTTAAATCAAATAAAAGTAATATTACCGCGATTTTATATATGCTTTACGCATGATGTATATTTAATGGCTTCCTTTTTGCTTTTAGGAAAGCGATCGCAGACTCGTTAAATCGAACAGCAATAAAGTATTACTCAGAACATCTGTTTGGCGTGAAGGACATTGGGGATAACACACAGCATAACCGAGTGGAGAGAGCGTTAGTCCGATAGCTTCAAGGCAAGGCCATTCACAAAATCCTTGCCATTATGCTATCAATGCTTGACGACACTTCTTTGCTCCAGAAACAAGTGTAGGTTCTATTAAAACCGAGGACAGGTAGCTATTACACAATTTCCTTTCCTTACTGCTTATGTTCCGACGGTTACGAAATGGAAACATACCCTGAAAGTGGGTACACTAAGTGTTTTATATAGCACAATGCGAAATCGTGTTTCCACTGTATACTGAATGTAGCAGTCGTTCGATGAAGATAGAAGTTGATTTATAGAAATATTTCATTCAATATCAAATGACCTACCGTTTTGCAGTTTGTTTGCTTGTTATTTAGATGTGAAAGTGTTTAAAAAGCTTTTCATTTGTTATTGAATACGTTGTTGTTTATTAGATATTCTTTTGTACTTGACAAAATGCGAGTTTTTGACCCCTCAATTTTTGACTTAATCGAGCTTTTATGGTCTGTGATTATTCGGATGGGCATCTATTAACAGTCTATTAACAGATAGTAGCCACGATCGTATAGTTTACGTTATAAGATGGCAGTGCTTCTATTTTAAAGCATCATTTAAAAATATTTCATCCATAAGCGCATGGCAAGCAATATGAGGCTAGACACATACTTTAATGATTTGTCATTTTTTAAATGCAATAGCTTTCTACCTTGAAGGATATTGTACAGTCAGGGGAGCTGTAACGTATGAGACAGTACTAGCTATGCTGTTTTGGATGTAGGTTTAAGAGATCGGTAGATAAAAACATAGTCAATAGTAGGGTCTGGAAAGAGGTTTGACTCTTAATGAATTGGCGCAGGTCAGGAAAAACTGCCGCTAGAAAGGAAAATCCGTTTGAAATCAGTATGAACTGTTGGGTGATTGTGTGCGCGCACGTAACCGTTTATATGGAAGAAAATATTTGAGTGTATAAGGACACAAAGTCGGGTAGTTAGCCAAAAAATGACTAATCAGCTGATTATTCAAGTGACGACGACCATTACGCGGGAAGAAAAATCATTTCAGCAAGGTACTAACAGGTCTGTTCTTTCGGTTTTTGGTTGACTAGCTTAAAAAATATTTTCCCCCACATTACTTGTGCGATACGATAATAATAATAAAGGTTAATGTGATCAAAGTTAAGCATGCAAAAGGGAAACGGAAAGGGGTAACGTGTGGTGTTATATTGATTGTTTGTAATCTGTAAATGGTAATAGATACAGCGTGGAGCAAACACTGATCATTTCCAGCAGACAAATAAAACGTGGTCAATGTCCGTGTTTTAAATGGATTTACCTTTTGTCTTCTTCATAAGTTTGTAAATTTACATAGACTGTCGATGAATTATATATATATATATATA